>NW_026874608.1:0-16880 GCF_032173495.1 Musca vetustissima
TTTTTCACATTTTCTTTGCCATTTTCAATTTCATCATACAATGTCGGATCATTTTCCAAATGATATAAAACTGGAGCAGAAACTAAGCTGAAAGGAACATCTAAACAATTATTAATAGCGTTATAGGACCAAATCAAGGGAGGGAAATAGGCTTCGTACCTTTTTCGTTTATGGGTAGTAGAAACGCCTTGAGCTCCCGCGATGATTGCCAAGCCAGATGAAAGTGTTTGCCAAATAAATAGGCATATTTTTGAATCTCGCCAGAGTGCTTAGCCAATATCATAGCCGATTTACAGGCATTTCCCAATAAACTACCGCCATTAAAAATATTTCGAAGTTCCCATTCCATCTCTGTGTTACCTTTGACTTCAGCGATATTATGCGGAGCAACAGTGTCTCCGTTATCAACAATGGTTTTGATGGCGCTTGAATTACTTTTCAATATTTCCGGCGATTGCTTCTTCCATGGCAAAGGACAATTTTGTTCATCTCTGATTCCAAAAAATTCACCATCCGCCATATTTCTAATGCCGGCCATAATTAAACTCAGAATTTCCTGATTTCTTAATTTGGAAATTTCAAGTATAGATCCACCCAATAACAAATCTCCAAACAATAAGGCTATTTTATTGCCTACTAGCATATCCTTAAAATTTTCCACATCTTGGCCTGCCCTTGTCGTTTTCTGCAGATTAACTAAATTCTATAGAAAAAATCTTTTAAATTGGGCTTATAATATTACCGATATAGCTAAACTTACGCAGTGTATTATTTGTGATTTATGAATAAGTTGTGTGATTTCGGCCAAATCCCGTTGGGTGGGCAAGATGTCACCACTGCATTTTGTGAAGATACATCTTTGACCAGCTGCAGCTGCTTTTGATAATAACAGTATGATCAAACCCCAGATATGAACAGCGCTTTCGTCATTTTTCAATAAATATCTGCAACATTAAAGACAATCGTTAAGTTGGTATTTTTAATTTTGAGCTACCTAAAATATATATCAAATATATAATTGCCCAATTAATAAAATTGACCAATATATTTCACGAAAATTCGTGCTTAAAACAAATTTAAAAACTATAATAATGTGTTCATTTTTATGTAAATATTTGTAGGAGTAAATATATGAAAAAATCTTCAATTATCAAAATTGGCCATATATGAATGTGTTTCTACAAGAAGAAACGGATATGAAAATGCCTTAGTATAACCTTTCCTCTGCTCCAAAAATTTCAGGAATCTTTAATTAATGAAAATTGTTTTTGATATTTTCTTTTTAAATTTGGAAATTTTAACATTTTTTGATTTCGGTAACAGACCATTAAAAACATATGTTTAATAATATGATATATGTTTCATTTAACTCATGTTCGAAGTTCAATAAAACTGGTATGTATTGTAATACCAGGAATAAGTAAATTCAGCTTTTTTGAAAATTTTGGGAATTGTTTCTGCCTCCATGTTATCCCATTCACAAATTTCGGCTCCCTCAGCAAATCTTTTTTCAACAAAGAAAACTACATTCTAAAAGTAGAAGTTGTTGTGATTTTTTAAAGATCGAATGAAATCCAGATCTATTGGCTGAAATACAGTGTTTGCTGGCATAAATACAGTGTTTAAATTCTCTAAAATAGTATTACTAACATGCAGTTAAGCGGTTTGGACTATAATTGTTGTTAGTTAATTCAATTTACAATGTGGTGTGTACTATTGAAAATCTACAACCAATTCTTGTAATTTTAAAATTTGATCATAAAACAACTGATGTTACTGGAAAATTTTTACTCAGTAACCCAACTGTCACATCTGCTCTCTCTCTCTCAATTCATTCTCTTTTACTGGATAATTTGTACAAATATTTGTGTATTCAATACCAGGGTGCGAAGGATGATTAAAATACGCTCTTTCTCACGAATGCTCACAGGCGAGAATTCGAATGTTTTCAATT
The DNA here is from genome assembly GCF_032173495.1 of Musca vetustissima. Lineage (NCBI taxonomy): Eukaryota > Metazoa > Arthropoda > Insecta > Diptera > Muscidae > Musca > Musca vetustissima. The sequence goes on from NW_026874608.1 coordinate 1,955, forward strand.
TATCGCGAATGATAAAGTTACAATGAATGAACGATCATTTGCAATCTCTCGCGAATGTTCGCATTGAGGGAAATATTCACGAACGATAAAATTTCGCTGCAAGCGTCGTCGATTCATTCTTTTGAAAAGCTCAAAAAAGAAATATTCGCGAATGTTCGCGAGCACTGTTAAAAACACCAACAAACAAAAATATCATAAAAAAGTAAAAACACAAACAACGAAAGAATGTACATATATGTAGCAGAAAGTGTGTGGAATAACAAAACACATGTCCAACAACTATTGAGTTCACGAACGTTTGTTGTTATTGTTGTTGCGTTTTGAACATTCGCGATAATTTAGGAATGTTTGTTTTCATTCGTGAGAGAATTTCAGAACGAATTTCAACCAATAAACGATGAAATAATCATTGCCCCCATTTTCGTTATTTTGAACCCTGAAGTGTTTTGACATTACGGATTGCTGGTGAATAAAAAACTTCTTCTCAGAAAATATTCAATAGAATGGGTATGTTCCAGAATCTGCAAGAATGTACAACTTTTTATTACGATAACAATTTTTCTTTTATGATATCGAAGAAAATAATACAAATTAGTAAAACTTGCATGGCATAATTATACAAGGTAGTCTCATGAAGTCATATGTTTGCAAATTTTTCATAATTTTACTTTTGACAACAGTCAGTTTTCAAAATTAAGATATAACTATAGGACGCAGGAAACTTCAAAATATTTAACATTTTGTAATTATTGTCACTGGACACGTGTTGTGCGTACATTTCGAAGGAGAATATTTTCATTTAAATTTTCAAAGCTGAATGTTGTCAAAAGAAAAAATTATGAAAAAAAATGGATACTATATTTACCATGGCATAATTACACAACATAGACTCATGCAGACATCTATGAGTCTACCTTGTGTAGTTATGCCATGGTAAATATAGTAAAAAATATGCCAAAATTAGATGGCAATACATACTTCAAAATCAACATAACAGTTAATCAGAAGTTGATAATCCATTTTTACCATTTTTACTCGGACAAATTTTTCGAGTAAAAAGTTTACAAAGAGAGCGCCATTTCGTCTTACCAGTTTTGTGAGTTCAGGAACGGGTTTCGCGTAAAAAGTTGCAAAACTTGTACAATTAGTAGATTCTTTTAGGTTCTGGAACGGAACTATTATTTATATTTATTAATATTTCTATGTTCCCTGCCTTAAAACCCTTGCGATATAAATTGTAACATCCATATTCACATCTTGAGAACAATGTGTAACTTAATAAAATATAAATTTTTAATTTGTTAAAAATATGTCAATCAACATACACTTAATTTTATGGAATTTATTTTTCATTTTATTTGAAATTGATATATAAATTTCAAATTAAAAAAGTTGCCATTATTAATTTCTCAAATGAGACTACCTTCCATAATTGTGCTATGGTAGTACGGGAACAGACAATAAAAAACGCATGGTACAATTATAAAAGGTAACAGCAAATCCCAGCTGATTTGATTCCAACGTAATACTAGTGTCAATATAAATTTGACAAATTATGTTTTTAAAAATAACCCAACAGGAAAATTGGGAACGCATACAATTTAAAATTGTTCTTTATTAAATGTGCTCCCGTATTCAATTTACTCAATCTGCCTGCTAGGAAAGTTTGAGGAAGCAAATCTTTCTTGAAAGAATTACTCGCTATTCCCAGCATTGTCATATGTGTTACACATATCTATGGCAATGGCTCAATTAAAGGAAAGATGTGGAAGCGAAAGAGATATAAATTTGATAGATTTTCATTCATGTTTTTCAATTTTTATTTTGAGGATTCGAAAATATTCCATTTTCAAAATAAAAATAATTTGATGATAATTTGTTTGTTTGTTTACATTTTTCTGTCAAATGAGTTGACACTAGTAGAACTTACAACAACAAATTTCCATGTGGTTGTTGTATCGTTTTTTGTACAACACTTGCTGTTACCTTTTATTATTATACCATGAGACGCATGGAGCAAGTTCAAAAGAGAACGATAAAAATTGCCGCAAGTAAACTCGCCTAATATAAATCAGGACTAAGATTTGTATAAAAATATAAAAAATAAGTGCCTTTGTGTATTCATGGTACAATTATAAAAGGTAACAGCAAATCCCAGCTGATTTGATTCCAACGTAATACTAGTGTCAATATGAATTTGACAAATTATGTTTTTAAAAATCACCCAACAGGAAAATTGGGAACGCATACAATTTAAAATTGTTCTTTATTAAATGTGCTCCTGTATTCAATTTACTCAATCTGCCTGCTGGGAAAGTTTGAGGAAGCAAATCTTTCTTCAAGGAATAACTCGCTATTCCCAGCATTTTCATATGTGTTACACATATATATGGCAATGGCTCAATTATAGGAAAGATGTGGAATAGATAGAAATATAAATTTGATAGATTTTCATTCATGTTTTTCAATTTTTATTTTGAGGATTCGAAAATATTTCCTTTTCAAAATAAAAATAATTTGATGATAATTTATTTGTTTATTTACATTTTTCTGTCAAATGAGTTGACACTAGTAGAACTTACAAAAACAAATTTCCATGTGGTTGTTGTATCGTTTTTTGTACAACAACACTTGCTGTTACCTTCTATTATTATACCATGTAAAAAACGTTGGGTACCGCAGTCGGAGCACGTCAGTCGTGCAAATCAAATTTACAAAAAGTTGTTTTTTCCTTTACAAAAATTTAATTTTGAATTGATTTTTTTAAATTTAATTTATTTCGTTACATATATGTACACATATGATTTGCATTTTGAATTTTATTCTGGAAAAAATGCACAAATACTATTACAGATGCTGCATGTTCGATGACGAATTTAACTTTAATGGCGAAACATCTAAGTAGCTCTACGCCTAATTGTGAGAAGTTATTCATACAAATAAATGTCGAGTTAAAATAATCGAATGAAACGAATGTGGAATATTGTTCTTTCGAACATTTTCACCATCTATATTTGTCTCTTCAGGGCATTAATACAAATTAACTTGAAATTTTACTCACTTCATATTTTTTAACATAGGGTGCTGACTTTTCGGGATTTTATTCATCAGCGTTACGGCGTCATCGTCACGAATCCATTTCAAACTCAAGTCGGTTGTTGAATAACCCACAACTCGCTTTCCTTCATTTATGGCTTGGTTCCATTCATTATTTTCATTCATCAGAGGTTCTAACCATTGTTGAGAATGTGCAGATCGTTTAAACGATTTTATTTGTTGTAGATCCTTGTGTCCTATTAGGGACTTTTGATAAATTCTATATTTAGAAACAAATTTTCTCTTCGTCGCATTCAACATTTTATCGAATTAGTTGTTTTTAAAATGTAGTATATATTGTTATGTAAATGCAGAGTTTTACTTTTGTTTCTAAACAAAAGTTATCAGTTATCACAGACTTGACACTTTGACACTTATTTTTTAACAATTGTCATATCATAACAAAATTTAGTAGGATTAGGATAACACGATTCACGAATCAAAGGCTGTTGTACAATTGTCTTGTCATTTATATTTTATTTATGTTATTTTTTTATTGCTATATTCAAGTTTCTCTACGGAGAACGTCGATCTTCACTGGTCTAGAATTGATAGTTAACTAAAGAATATGAATTAGATCTAATAACATTCGATTTTACTGCATTAATGAAAATATTCTATAATTACAGATGTTTAACTAATAATGAGATAATTAGTTATCTTTTTTTATTGATTAGGTTTATTGAGGCAAATATTAAAGTGACTGTCAGTGATTTACAAAGTGTGTATATAATTATAGTCGGACCGAGATAGTCGGTGATGTTCGGGACGTAGTGTAAAAAATAAACTTTTGTGGGGATCGCCATCGTTAGTTATCATGTATATTTATAGACAAAGCAAAAGGTAGGTTAATGGTACCTCTTATTACATTTTTTTATTTTGGAGCACTACCTAAATTTCGACCAAGTCCTTTGACGTTTTTTCAGTTCGCTAAGAGATATGGATTCGACGTATTTAGGTAATAACGCCGTACAAAGCATTGTGCCATAGTGGATAAGTGGAATATTTTTATACGCCTCGTCGGAATATAGGTAACGTTGTTGTGTGCCCCTGTTCTGTCAAAACTAGAGATGGTATTTACCGGGCAAATACCCAAGGGGTGGGTAAATACCGGGTAAATACCCATTTGCGGGTATTTATTTGGGTATTTACTATATTGATTCGGTAATACAACATCTTACACCCTATTTCCGGGTTTCTGTTATCAAATCGATTTATAATGGATAGTTTTACGATACTTTAAAGGCGTGGGTAAATACCCGAGTTTTTACCCAAAAATTGGGTATAAACTCATTAACTGCCGAACCACTTGACATAGGCACACATGTTTCTAACGACAAAGCAAATATAGAAATCCAACATGGGGTCCCTGGGTCCAAGTTTTGATATAGCCCCCATATAACCATATCTCCCGATTTAAGGTAATTTTTGTTTATTAGACACATTTTACAACCAAATTGGCTGTAATTTGGTACAGAGTGCTCTTCTTGGATACAAAATGTCCATGCAAAATTTTGTGTATGTAGGTCCACGTTTACTGGTAGCCCCCATACAAAGGTACCCCTATTTTGAGTATTTACCCAAAAATTGGGTATAAACTCATTAACTGCCGAACCACTTGACATAGACGGCCAAAATTTTGCACACATGTTTCTAATGTCAAAGCAAATATAGAAATCCAACTTGGGTCCCTGCGTCCAAGTTTTGATATAGCCCCCTTATAACCGTATCTCCCGGTTTAAAGTATTTTTTGCCTATTAGACACATTTTACAACCAAATTGGCTGTAATTTGGCACAGAGTGTTCTTTTTGGGTACCAAATGTCCATGCAAAATTTTATGTATGTAGGTCCACGTTTACTGGTAGCCCCCATACAAAGGTACCCCTATTTTGAGTATTTACCCAAAAATTGGGTATAAACTCATTAACTGCCGAACCACTTGAACCTGGGCAGTTAATGAGTTTATACCCATTTTAGTGAGTTAATGAGTTTATACCCAATTTTTGGGTAAAAACTCGGGTATTTACCCAAGTATTTACCCACGTCTTTAAAGTATCGTAAAACTATCCATTCTAAATCGATTTGATGACAGAAACCCGGAAATAGGGTGCAAGATGTTGTATTACCGATTCAATATAGTAAATACCCAAATAAATACCCACAAATGGGTATTTACCCAATTTACCGGGTATTTACCCGTTGGGTATTTACCCACTACCCATCTCTAGTCAAAACAATTACTAAATTTGTTAAAGTGTTTGTAATGTCTTAATCAAGGTGTATTTAATAAGGTGTATGCATCAGATACAACAACACATATTTTCAAAAACAACATTGTTGTTATAGAAATTAAATTGTCATGCTGACAATAAGTTTTTGACAAAAATAAACAAAAACAATTATTAATTTATTTTTGTCAAGAACTATTCTTTGAGGAATAATTAATGAATTTGTGTTATTGGCGGTTTTAGGTCAGTGAAAAATAAAGTTTAAGACCTGTCCCACAATTAGCCCATGGCTTTTTGTGATGTTATTTATATTGTGGGTTACACTCTATTTTTTCTATGGGGTGGCTTCAAATCTTGCCTTCTTAAAGAAAATTGAAGGACATAAATCCCCGGCCAAAGACTAAATCATGGAAATTGTGTTGACCGTATAAAATCTTTCCATAGGCATATTTAACCTCCGCCGAGAATTGTGACAAGCACCAAGGGGCCGTTTTCAATATAGGCTAACATAATCTCCTCGATTTTATGAGTAGCTGGGATTTCTGGACATATTTTCTCACATAACATAAAATATGTGGACCAATCGGCGAACGGGGTTATAACTGAGCCTAGGTTTCCCTTCTGTCCCCCTCTTTGGATGTAGTTTTCTTGAATTTTTATTATTTAAAAAGCCTAAATTTAAACACCATTTTTGAAATAGAAATATAATAATGAAAATATTTCTGACAATTTAGTTTACAAACAATAAAGAAAAAAGTTTAAAACCATATCATTGTCACTTACACCTTATTAAATACACCTTGGTCTTAATAAAAATATAAACAAAATTGAAATATTTTCAAATTCAGTTGTAATTAAAAGAATTCTTGCTATATTGTGAAAAGAATTGACTTAGTGTAGGACAATCAGAAAAAAAACAACTCAATGGCAAATATATCCTACATTTTATGTAGGGGAGAGGGGTTCCTTTCAAGGGCGGTATCTTTGAACAGCGCTCATAAAATTTCGGTTTAACATTTTTCCGATCCTCAGCCAATTTTTTTGGCAATACTTATCTCTAGTAACGTAAGCAACTTTGGATAGCTTTTTCAGTTGGCCCGAGGGAGCGAAATGAAAAAAGTCAATTTTTGCCTTCCTTAAATATGAGATGAGTATATGATTAAATTTGTTGCATTTTAAAAATAAAATAATGTATATTTTTAGAAGACTTGCAGCACTTTAACTTCTCTAGTTATGTGATCAGTATTTACTACAGATTTATTCACAGATAGAATAACATGGACTTTGTATTTGATTTTCAGCTACTGTTTTACTCGACATGGGGTAGAAAACCATTCTTTCGCTTTCCACTTAGTGATACACAGATCCACTTTCAGATATTTTTCATAAAATTTAAAAAATTCTTTACATAAAAATATTATAATTCTTGATAATGGCTTAACTATTTTTTTCATTTTACAGAAATCTGCTTGTCATATTTACAATTAGTTTGTCCAAATTACGTAGTTATATAAAAATACTCGGAGTTCCTACTCATTACATTTGACCTCTACTTTTGCGTACCAACCCTTCTTGGCACTGAAACTTCAACTTCTTAGAAATAAATCCAAATTAAATCTCAAAATAAATAAATATTTGAAGGAACGATTCAATTTCAATATCCTTTATTGAAGAAGGCCGGAATATTTTTGCAGTATGTGATGAAATATCGATTGATATAGTCGTAATAAATGACAAATCGATTGTTCGAGTAGTACAGAATATATTTAATCAAAAAATATATCAGTCACAACAGAACGAACAGAGACCAACGCCTATGTTGACGAGTAAAAATTTCTGGTACACAGCATTGGTTCAGAAAAATGTTTCCATTTGTAATCTATCTAGCAACATGAATAAATGTTTATATACAAATGTTTATATAAAAAATATGCCAACACTTGTACTAAAATCAATGTGAATTCATTAGCGCCATTTACATACCATACATACCACACTAAGCCTATGATAGTGTTTATTGGCCGAAGGTAGAGGTCGCTTATGGAACATATCAAAGTTTTATTGTAATCTACACTGACATTTATATACATCAAGCATAACAAGCAGGTGTCATGTATAATAATTGTGATTGTGTGTGCAAAATATTTTGATATTAACCGTATTATAACCCGACGATTTAAAGCAAACTTGACACTCACAATTCATTATTCTGCATATATATATATATATATAAAACTCAATACACGTCATTCTAGATTCATATGACGTTTGTGAACCTTTTATATAAAATCGGACGAAACTATATATGAAGCTATATCTAAATCTGAAACGATTTGCACCATTTTCAACGCGGGTTTTCTTTAACCAAATCATAAATGCAACCCGTACTTTGTTTACAGTCGTACATAATACAAAGACGCAAAAAATCGACACAGAAAGTGATTCTATGCGTATCTTCAAAGTTAACTATGGACATATCTCGAAATGATTTTGTAAAGTGTGGTTAAAAATTCCGATGTAATGAAAAACGAACGAAAACTTTATACAAGATATATAATATCCCTTAATGCTGCATTGGAAATTAGTTAATTAAAAAATGTCTTGTCATTTTAACATGATTCCTTTACCCTACTGGCCATTACGACTTGCACATAATTCCGTAGGATCTCGTTACGTTTCCACAACCTTCATATCATCGAAGACTAATATCCAAATTCAATTGCCTGACGTCATGTAGTTCCCTTGCTTCAGGAACAGTCGGCCGCAATATTGTCTCTTTTCATTTAATTTTGAATATCACGAATTCAAGTTTAAGGACCGATCGAATAATTTAAAATTCACAATAGCTGGATCCCCTGGTTCAACGACACATGCTTTTCTGACGGAATCCGTGGTATCTGATATATTGGCATCCAAAGTTCCCATGGGCCAATATATTTTCTTTTCGTTTTGAAGCGGTTTTGTGGTATATGTCAAAGATTTCAAAGTGTGTAACACTTTTTTTATAAGGAGATCCAAAGTGATATATATTGACGTAATCTGGATCTAAAGCCCATCAAATTTATGTGTTTAAAACCATGAAAACACATGGTCCCAATGGAACTTTGGAGGCACAAGTATTGACATCCGCAAAAAAATAACGTTGTATTCAGAATAAGAATACATATGGTACACAATTTAAAATGATTATCTGAAATTGAAATTAATGGTCAGGAGTGTAAATCCAAAAGGAAAACCCTCAGCTATTTTAACCCTACGGTCAATAACCGGGTACATTTGTACCTTTTTTCGAATAAAAATGCTGTAAAACTTTTAATAATGGAGATATTTGGATCAAATTTTGAGGAATCATTCTTGAGGTATTTTCACACATAATCGAAGAAAAAAATTATAAATATTTTCCATATATATAATTTTTACAATTTTTTAAAGTTATTACCTACGTAGATCAATAACCGTGGTACATTTGTACCCATCCAAAGATAGCTCTGGAACTCATTAAAAAATTGGACTATCGTGAGGTTTTTGTTTTAAATTAGTCTATACGGATCTGATCTAAATGCAGGAACTCAAAATTATAAATACATTAAAATAATATATATTTAAATCCATGCTTAAATGATAATCTATGTAAAACAATCAAAGTAAATTCGTTATAGCTTTCGAATGGGTTAAGCTTTTTTAGTTATTTTTTTATTGGGATCTTATTTAGGTGTTCCTCAACCCCTCTGCAAATTTTTGTGGCCCTAGACAACATGGGGCCATAAGGGCGACTCGTGGAAGTCAGAAACTACCCTGGCTTTCCCTTGGTATACAGGGACAAAAACAATGATTATTGTCCGTAATTATCCAATTATTCTTCATATTGGGCCCGGAAATTTTTTATAATCGAATTAGTCTGATTTATTAGAATCCTAGATTGACGTACATATATAAACTACATTAAATAACGTTTTAAAGTATAAAATAATGTTAAAAATGCGCCAATTACAATCTCTAAACTCATAAAATGTGAATAATTGGCAATAATAATTGTTTTAGTCCCTGTATACCTAAGGAAAATCAAGGTAGTTTCTGATTTCCACGAGTCGCCCTGATGACCCCATGTTGTCTAGGGCCACAAAAATTTGCAGAGGGGTTGAGGAACACCTAAATAAGATCCCATTAAAAAAATAACTAAAAAAGCTTAACCCATTCGAAAGCTATAACGAATTTACTATGATTGTTTTACATAGATTATCATTTAAGCATGGATTTAAATATATATTATTTTAATGTATATATAATTTTGAGTTCCTACATTTAGATCAGACCCGTATAGACTAATTTAAAACAAAAAAACCTCACGATAGTCCAATTTTTTAATGAGTTACAGAGCTATCTTTGGATGGGTACAAATGTACCACGGTTATTGATCTACGTATACTTTTTTGGTTATTGACCGTAGGGTTAACATAGTAATCCCCTCATCTCTTCTAGAAGAAGAAGAGCTTCATCTCTTCTAGAAGAATAGGATAGTTTAGAAGAAGTCCTTCAGCTCATCTATAAGAAGGCCTAAAGTTTATCTATGAGAAAACCTTTAGCTCCTCTATTTTTCTATTTTATTGCCAAATTCTCAAAAATGGCTTTAATCTCTTCTAGTATAAAAATTTCTGCGACGCATTTATCTATTAGCTGTCAGCCGTCAGCTGCTCTATAGTCAAGAAAAATACTATTAATTCCCGAGAGTATCTTTTTTAAAACAAAATTTTGTTGCATGTTTTAAAACGCCCATTCTTTCCTATTCCTAATTTTAAGGATTCCTTCTTTTCTTTCAACAGTTATTTTTCAGGCACGTAATTAGTTCAATATTTAAATATTAAAAATTTGTTTACAATTTGGTTTTCAAGTAATCAATATGTGTTTTTTTTCTGTAATTGACATAGGTTTGTACGTGTGTGTATTATTCACACTTATGCCATTTTCTGACGGACATTCGAACAATGTAGTTCGCTCTCAGAATTACGTACATGAATTAACCCGTTCATACAACACTATTCTTAATTCATGTCATCAGAGTTTTTTATTTCAAACTTTTTGTTTCTTATTTTATACCAAAATTCTAACATATTTGCATGAATCACATATGGATCTAAATAGAAAAATTAATTCTCTTTCCCTTGACTATAGTATGAACCCAATCACATATGGATCTAAATAGAAAAATTAATTCTCTTTCTCCTGACTATAGTATGAACCCATATCTATTTACTTTTAATTCATAATTTCCATTTTTTCTGAAAATATTGTTGTTTTCAAAAATTTTTTATTTTTTCTAAATTAAAATGTCGCATATAAAAATTTGGAGAATTTTTTGTTTGAGTTTCTCCAAATTTGTTTCTTGTTTTGTACGCTAATTAGAACCAAGAGGAAAGAAATTCATATTGCATTGTAGATAACAAAATTTACATCCTGCTGCATATATAAAAACTAGACAATTTTTTACTTTTCATTCATCATTTTCAATTTTACTAAAAAAGTTTGAAAATTTTATAAATATTTTCAAGCTTTCAAAATTAATTTATTTTCGATAAATGCTCTCAATTGTTAGGGATGGGACAAATTTCTTTGTTATTCAGAGAGTGATTCGAATTGAACTACGTACAAAAATCGGTGTTCGCTCATGCCATGTTCTGACGGGCATCCGAACAACGTAGTTCGCTCTCAGAATTACGTACATTAATTAACCCGTTCATACAACACTATTCATAATCCATATCATCAGAGTTTTTTATTTCAAACTTTTTGTTTCTTGTTTTACACCAAAAATGTAACATATTTTAGTGAATTACATCGGGATCTAAATAGAAAAAATAATTCTCTTTCTCCTGACTATAGTATGAACCCATATCTATTTACTTTTCATTCATGTTTTCCATTTTTTCTGAAAATGTTGTTGTTTTTAATACATTTTTATATTTTCTCAATTCAAATGTCACATACTGTCACAAATAAAAATTTGGAGAATTTTTTGTTTGAGTTGCCCCACATTTGTTTCTTGTTTTGTACGCTAATTAGAACCAAGGGAAAAGAAATGCATATTGCATTATGTGGAAAACAAAATTTACATCCTGCTGCATATATAAAAACTATACAATTTTTTACTTTTCATTCATGATTTTCAATTTTACTGAAAAAGTTTGAAAATTTCATAAATATTTTCAAACTGTCAAAATTAATTTATTTTCGATAAATACTCTCAATTGTTAGGGATGGGACAAATTTATTGGTTATTCAGAGAGTGATTCGAATTGAACAACGTACAAAAGTCGGTGTTCGCTCAGACAATTTTGTATGGGGAACTAAGTAATTCCTTCATAATTAAGGGTCGAACAACGAATGAGAGAGCGAACAACGCTCGTCTGTACACGGCATTATAAGGTTTGTCAATACAATTTTGACTATGAAGGGTTGTAAAAATAAAAAAAAATAGTCATATGAGCATGAGGTTGCTTATTTGTTATATCATGTATATTCCATAAACCAAGGATTCGCATATGTTCGTATTTACATTAGGCAATTTTAATTGTCTCATTTTAGTATTTTGTAGGTGAGAGAGTTGGTGGAAACGGCAACGTTTCACCTCTCGCCCACAAACTAATAATTGCCGCAAGTAAAATTGCCTAATGTAATTTTGGTATAACAGAGAAATCAAGGTGTATGCATCAGATACAACAACAAATATTTTACAAAAACAACTGGTTTGTTCCAGTACTTTTTTAATAGTAAATCTAGTGAAAGGGAAACATTTCAAAATTGCTCTTAGAGTACAAAATAATTTGAAAAGTTCGGGAACGCAAATCTAGTAAATGTGCCAAAATTAGATGGCAATACTTCAAAATCAACATAACAGCCAATCAGAAGTAGGCATTCCTGTTTACCATTTTTACTCGACCAAATTTCTCGAGTAAAAGTTTTCAAAGAGAACGCCATTTTGTTTTGTGCTCTCTTAAATTTGAGTCAGTGTTTTACCAGTTTTGTGGGTTGAGGAACGGCTTTCGAGTAAAAAGTTTCAAAACATGTAAAAAGAGTAGATTATTTTAGGTTCTGGAACGGAACTAACATTGTTGTTATAGAAATTAAATTGTCATGCTGACAATTAGTTTTTGTCAAAAATGAACAAAAACAAATATTTATTTGTTTTCATTTTTTGTCAACAAATAATCTATAAGGAATTGAAATCTTTTTTTTTTTTTTGAAAATTTACTACATCCTGCCCGTGGCTCCTATATAAATATATTTAATTGTGGCTTCCAAATCAGCCCTTCTCAGTGGAAAAGTTTTGTGCCATAAATCGCCGCTCAAAGACCACAAAATAATACCATAGACAGCCTTAATTTGCATTAAAAAGTTCCTAATTTGAATTAATATTTACCCCTGACAGACGAGAGTTTCTGCATTTATGAACCAGTTTTTTGTTTCCAAAATATTGTTTGTCTGTGTGTAGGATGAAATTTTTCACAATTGTTTCCAATATTTTTTGGGATTACATCTTTATGAAATAGATACATGACAGAACGGAAGAATAACAGCTAAAATGGTAGTAAAACAGCTCCCGACTGGAAAAAATGTTGAAATTTGCCTTTATTTCTAATATTTTTTTCATAAACGTAAACAAATTTGACAACAAATAATTTATTTTCTACAGCATTGCCATATTGGAATTGTTTAATTCAGTATAAATTCAGTTTGATTTTGTGCATTTACGACACATAAAAATGAGGATAATGTACAAGTCTAGGCTATAATGAAGATTGTGTTACGTAGCCAGTATACCAATATTGTCAATTGGAAGTGGGGAGAAATGAAGATAAACAGGACAAAATAGAAATAAAAAGTTTTCCTGCGAGGGGAAATGAAGAAAATCCTTTTTTAATTCGAGTTCGATGAAGATTGGTTGTGTGGCTCTGATTAGAGTGAAGAAAATACATTTTTTTCAAATTTCAAATCTTATCCTTTTTTATTTTGAAATATGGATTTTGGATTTGAATGACAACACAAAACAACAATACTAAATACACAAATACGAACTGAAGGGGCATGAACATCTTAAACATTTGTAAAACCATTTTGCTTAAAATAAAACACATCAGCAGCCACAGTATCGCGCATCCAATCCAACGAGGGAGAATCAGCACTTTATGGCATGACCGTACCGGCATGCCCAGGTATCTTGCCAAAGCGACATGTGTCACTGAATACCCGATCGGACATACTTTAATAAATTCCGCCGAAGAGGAAACAAGAAAAGAAATTTAAACAGAAGCGTGAACAAGGGTGTTTATTAAACCAACAAATATTATTAGTGGTTACCTTAGAATCCGTTTTGAACTTAGGTTGAGCTCAAGCTAGGTTTAGGATCCGCCATCTTTCATAAGCCTTTGGAGTTACAAGGCATTGTACTTCTTGTTTGTCCTCCTATTTGTGTTCGCCTATTCTGAAAGAGGAAACAAATAATGTTATAAATTGGTCGGAATATATATTAAAATATAAGCTCTTACCAAAATACTTACGGAGCCTATAATTTGGACCAAGGGCGAACCCTATTGAGAATCGGTTCAGATTTAGATAAAGCTCCCATATATAGTTCCGATTGAGACAAATTTTTGCACAGAGTACTGAAGTAGGTCTAGATTGATATATGATATAGATTGACCTATTTTTATGTCATGTTCTGACGACCATTCGAACAACGTAGTTCGCTCTAAGAATTACGTACATGAATTAACCCGTTCATATCATACATTTTTATATTTTCCAAGATGTATTAAATAAGGTGTGAGTGACAATCACATGGTTTCAAAGTTTTTTCTTCTTTGTTTGTGAATCTAATTGTCAAACACATTTTTAATATATATTTTTTTTTTAATTTTAAAACTTTATAAACAAATGCGAAGATGAATAGTTTTTGGAACAAAGGGATCATTTCTTAGCTTACCAAAGAACCAAATTTAAAACCCTGTCGCGGATCATTTCAAACACTTACAAAAGGATATATATTTTGTTCATTGGCTATAGCATGAATTTGGGATATTTAGCTCAAGGCACATTGGTTGCGTAGTCGAAAATCTTAAATTGCAGCGAATGTTTGCCACCTACTTCTATTTCTTCAGGTTTAGAAAGATTTATGTGGAAGTAATTTTGATTGTATAAGAAATTCCGTTGCATATCTTGCATTAAAATCTGTCGATGGTGAAATTATTTGCCGAGATCCGGCCAACCACCTCAATTTTATATTTATATGGGTAGGTTCCAAGTGAAGTTGTCCCCAAGAGCCGGCAATTACCTCAATTTTATATTTGGAAGGGCAGCTATCGAAGCCGATTTTCGGGTAGTACTATAACAAGAATGTTGTTTTTGTAGCTGATGCATACACCTTATTAAATACACCTTGATATTTTCTGAATTCAAATGTCACATATAAAAATTTGGAGAATTTTTTGTTTGAGTTTCCTTAAAATGTGTTTCTTGTTTTGTACGCTAATTAGAACAAAGGGAAAAGAAATTCATATTGCATTATGTAGATAACAAAATTTACATTCTGCTGCATATATAAAAACTG
>NW_026874609.1:0-167345 GCF_032173495.1 Musca vetustissima
GAGGGACTACCATATATCAACAAAGAATTTTTTTCTCATCAAGTATATACATACTTTTTGAGGTGTCCGGTGTTGCAAACGTTGATAAATTTTGTTAAATAGTTCCGCCACATTGATGGTTCCTTTGGAATTTTACAACAAAAAATGTTAATATATGTAGGTCTGCATTTCGAACAATCCAAGTCATTTATAAAAAAAAAAAAAAACAGTGAGCGGAGCAGTATAGTCGGACGGGGCCGACCATATGATACCCTACACAACTTCCATGAAAATCTAACTTTCTTTCTATATTCTGAGATTGGGCAATATTTCGCGATATTTGCACACTTTTGACTGGCTAGAGATCAGAAAATGTTACTAATAATCAGTACAGCCTCTCTAATTACTTGTCCAGATTCCCTTCACTGTAGGTTGTGTTGTGATGTTCGGCTTTCGACTCGAAAAGTACAAATAATTAAGTTTTCGGCCCACTTCATCCGAAAAATTATTATCTCATCATCACCTAACATTTTAGGTGTTGTCCTTGACCATAACTGGAACCTCATGGAACATTTCAAAGCGATCAGGCTATATATATCCGCCCTAAAGTGTGGTAATAGGTTACTAAGTAATATATGAATACGTAAGCACCTGTAAATATTTAAGTGTAACAATGTGATTGGTATAAATTTAAAGGTCAACCACTCCTCTTGGATATACTATCAACTTCTCGGGTCTATGTCCATTCAGGTGTAAATATATACGCTATAGAATACAAATGTTGTAATTTTTCACACAAAAATCAGGGTCCATTTGACCCGCTAAATATTGACCGATCTTTGTAAAAACTGGCATGCTTATTCTTTGGCCCAATCCCCTTCTCCATGTGATAAATCGCGAAGTTCGGCCATAATTGCGGCCTCTGGAGCGATCAGAAAATTGGACAAAAATAAAGTTTTTGGTCCATTTCATCCCCTAAATATTAACCGATCTTTATCAAAAACAATAGGGGTCTTCATTGGCCAGAACCCATCCTACATGCAAAATTTCGTGAAGATTGGTCCATAACTGTGGCCTGTATCGTGTTTACAAATTATAATGGACAGACGGACGGACGGACACACATGTCTAGATCGACTCAGCTATTTCCAATATTTCGCGGCGTTACAAACTTTTGGGGCTGCACAAAGCTATAATACCCTGAAAACATAGTTGTGTAGGGTATAACAAATCGCATGTTATATGATTTTTTTTTTATAAGTGCTGCAACGTCCGGATTTCTGCATTTTTTAAATGGATTTCATAAATCTTTAAATACAGGATTCTTGTCAAAGAGAGTGAAAACAGCTTTGTATGTTTTGGTGGTAGCGGATTTTATATGAAACATAAACTCTTGGTTTTATTGATTTTATGCTATCTTCTTTCTTATGTCTTGTTTTGTCATTATAATAAATTTAATATTATTTTATATACAAATTTAAACTTGTTTAACACAAGATTGCGGAAGGCGGTCATTTTGACCGTTTTTCAATTTCAAGTACAAAAACAACTGTGCATATAATGGCACTTTCTTTTAAAATTTGGTACAATTTGGTTTTGGTTTTGTACCACATAGAATTACGTTTATTATATAAAAAGTCACCAAATTTTAAAAAGCTATGTCATTATATACACAGTTGTTTTTACTTCAAATTGAAAAACGATTGAAATGGCCGCCTTCGGCAATCTAGTGTTAATATGTTGAATTTGGCATTTATATCGAAATGATTTGGAAAATGCATAAGCGAATTTTATAACGGTTGTTAGCAAGAGAAACAGTAGTCAAACAATCGGTTGCAAAACTAACAATATTAAATCCAATGAGGATTTATTTTACGAAATATATTGAATATTAAAAATTATTTACACTGCAAAAATTATATAAATATCACATAATAATTTAATAATACTGTTAAATAATAAATATTACAATTGTTTAACACACATCCTTTCTTTTCTTAATGATGATAGTAAGAAGAGGAAGAAGAAGGTGAAGAATGAGGACGATAGTGAATTTCTTTAGCAGTATAGTGATCAGCAGTTGAATAATGAGAAGGAGTAATGTAATGATCGGGAGAACTATAATGTTCTGGAGCAACATAATGTGTCTTTACAGCAACCGGTTCGGAGTGGACAACTTTGTTCAAAGGTTCACGACGAACAACTGCATTAAAACCATTATGAGCATCAGCGGTGTAGGTAACAATACGTTTATAACCATCAGCATCAATTAGGGAATATTCACCATGGACAACATCACCATTACGTTCCTCAAATTGAGTCTTAGAATCACCGGTAGTGTTGTCATCAACATTATATGAGAACTTATATTGTGGACTGGATTCATAATGTTCGACATGTTTGGTGAGGACTTTTTGAACTACTGGTACAATATGTTTTACTGGAGCTTCAGTAGGATAAATATAAGCCGGTTGGTGTTTTTCATATTTATACGATGGTGGGGATGATATGTATCCTGCATTGGCAACAGCAACAAAAGCTAAAATTGCAATAAACTGAAATAGGAAGAAAAGCGATTAATATACAAAGTAGATTATCCCCATATGCTAAATATATACCTTGAATGCCATTCTATGAGATTGTTTTGAGGAGATTAAATGGTTCCTTGCAGGTGAATTAACCGAATGTGAATGATAAATTTTGTTTACTAATTACTTATCTTATATACCGTTAAACATACACATAGATGTGTGGATATGGACCTGCTGCGCAATTCAACATTTGATCTGTTATCAAGTTTTGTTTGTTTATGAAACAGTAAGCGTTGATTTGTTTTTACTCTAATTTAATGAATGTTTGTTTTATATCCGCAATTAAGATAAAAGAAAAATAGCGGTTTCCGTAACACATATTAAACATACATACGCAGATCCCAGAATTGATTTTCAAACAGCGCCATAATAAATTATCTTAGTTAGTTATTAATAGGAAAACACATATTTGGTTTATTACAGTCGCGGCAAATCGTAAAAACGCACCATTACAAATTTGAAATCAAAACAAAAATAAACAAACAATTATGATCACATTTTACATGTTTACACACAAAACCTTTATGGTTTATTGTTATTTGGCGTTTTACCATGAACTAGTAACTGTCTTAAATGATTGACGGTAACCGTGTAAAATGTGGATAATTAAAAACAAAAATACGTCTATGTATCGTAAACAAATGTTGATGGCCGCGTAACAGAGGTTTCAAGTCATGGGCAATTCTGTTAACATAGAAAGTGAATATTGTGTGTTATCAGTAAATCGATTTTTTTCTAAGAAAACACCTGAAACAAAAAAGAAAATATTAACAAGAGAAGCTAATGACTAAAGGAACACCTGTTCTTTAATATAATAAATTTTATTTTATAGAAGTACTGCTATTTATTTGCAACTGGCGGGCCCGCCAAACGTTGTCTTGCATAGCAATATTGTTGATGTATAATTCACATAACGATAGCCCACTATTAAATTAGCTTTTTCTACCCTCCACGATTTGAGATAGATACCCTCACGATTTGCACATACATTGCTGCTACTCCTAGGATATTTGGTATTTAACATTTTCAATATTAGTTCACTATTTAGGGTAGCCCCCATATAACGGGACCTCGCAATATGAGAAATGTTGATTTTTTTCAACACAATTGATTGCAATTGAGTAGAAAGCGTCCGTACCAAATATTATCAACATTGGCACATGGGTACCGCCCAAATATAATGGTGACCGTAAACATACCGTATTTTGAAGATATTGGCCACGGTTTTCAACAGAATTGCTATTAATTTAACATAGGGTGTACTTATTGAGCAGAAAATCTCTATACTTAAAATTATCAATATTGGCAAGTATCCGGGTAACCCCTCAATTTTCGGTATTTGGCTGTAATTTTATATTTTGGGTGATCATTGAGTAGAAAATGTTCCTAACAAAATTTGCCCAAGCTTCCGAAAAGCCTCCATATAATGGCACTCCACATTATACGATCCTTTGGGGATTTGTGCACGTTTTTCATCGTAATCAGCTGTAACTGATTGTTTTATTTGGTAGCATGAATCCTACTAAAAATTGTCAATATTGTTCCACTCTTCTATTTTGGGGGGTTTGGTCACGTGTTTCAACCAAATTGGCTGTAATTTTATATTTTAGATGATCAGTGAGTACAAAATTTCTTTGCAAATCTCGGTCCACGTTTCCGGGTAGCACCCATATAATGGTTTGCGAATAATTATCTATGTAGGTCCAAGTTTTGATATAGCAATCGGTATAATAAAGAAATTGACCGAATTTTAGCATAGAGTTGGGTATAATTAGGCTTAACGGATTCCTATGAATAAAAAGAAATTATGCCGAAATTACGCACTATAATTAAATGTCTTAAAAATACGCCATAACTATTTCCCGTTTAATTTTCGGTATATTAAAGTTCTTACCACCGTTTTCCATCCTGAGTGTTGTCGGTAGTTGGCATGTTCAATACGAATAATTAACATCGGACGGAGGTTTTGGTATAACCTTCAAATTAGATACCATGGCTTGGCTATTTTTTCTAATATGGCTGATTTTTGGTTCGTTGTTCTCTTTCCAGCTGAGCTTAATGATAAATTTTAGCAAATAAAATATGTCGTATATTAGTTTTCTTTGTGATACACATTTTTGGTATCGGATATATGCAAGGTGTTCTGTTTGTAAGTTCAAATATATTGGAAAACGAAAAACATGTTCCTATTATTATTATTATTACACGAACTCGATTCAGAATGTCTTCTGAGTTTCCATCCTTGCATTTGTCCCAAAATCGTGAATTCTATGGAAAACGTGTACATGCAATGATCGCTTGTACATTCAATGATATACTTTTCAATTATTTGTTGTATTCACACATAAAATATTTTCAATATAATATCAATCAAATTTTTTTTATGAAAATTGTCAATAATTGACAAAGCCTTAAAGAATGATACGCCTCTCGCCCAAAATATCTCAAAATAACAACTATGACGTGGTGCAATAAAAATAGCTCGATGCTAAAGTCGTGGAAATGCAGATATGCTTCATAATATTTGCTTGCAAATTTTTCGCAGTTTTCGATATTTTCTCATCTTTTAAACCTTCCCTGGACCTCCACGAACATTTCAAGACTAAGATAAGATAAATCCGTTCAGCCGTTCTCGAGTTTTAGCGACCAATGTTTGGTCATCCCCGTTTTGGCATTATTGATTGACCAAAAAAATTTATTCAATATTTTTCAAAACCAATATTTTGCAAATTTTTTTACTGCTAAACCTTACGGTTAACAATGCGAATACAACACAAAAGGAATTATTAAAATCCGATGAACCGTTCTCTAGTTTTTAGCAGACAACGCACATCATTTCATTTATATATATATGGGAAATTACAAAATTCTTTTAAAATTCCATTTAAAAAAATTTGAAAAAAAATTTTGCGAGCACATTTATGATTTTTGGTACATAGGTTAAGAAAAATATGCTGATTCGAAATCTGTTCGCGTTCACAAATTCGGATGCTGCGCACAAAAGTTATAGCGGTTTTAAATCTTGTATTTCAAATATAAATTAAATGAATTTCTATTTGTTGTAATTCGCGAATTTCTTCACAAATGGTTAAACACATTTGTTTTCTTTGTATAATTGTCAAATCACAATGCAATACGGTTTAATAGTCGGGAAAAACAAATAGAATCATGAAGATATCTGCAAATAAAATAAATTAATTTTTGAATCAAAACAAAACTTTTTTTTGAATTTTTGATTTTTTAGTATGGTTAAGAGGATACGTTTTTGCCTTAATCTTCTAAAATATACGACGCTTTCTTCTGAAAATTCTTTTAGATGATTGTTAAATATCGGTAGATTCATCTGATAAGAGTTTCGACGTCATTAATGGCTAAATATATTGCACTTACAATACATATAAATGATCAATATTGAAAAGCTTGCAATTCGCGAATTAGTTGAAATCAGTTGATGCGCATCCGATTTTCGTATAAACCGAATCAATGTCGTTCAATAATTATGAATTTTTCGATGTTTAATATAGCGGTCAAAGTGTGCCACTCGATGCACTTTACTATGCAAAAATCCTAAAAATGGCTAAAAATCACGCAACGTGCATACGATTTTTATGCGCATCCGATTTCAGTAATCTCCTATGAAAATACACAAAAGGACACCTATTTTAAAAGGATCGGTTAAGAACCGCGGATGTGCCTCCACAATCAATTTTGGATAAAATGCGCATATTATTCGCGTATCGAAGTTTTTTTTGACCTATTTCCACACAGATTCGCGAATTTGACAATACAAGCATAAATGCATGTAAAATTAATTCGAAGAAAACCGCGATTATTTACGCGAATTTATCAAAATAAGTTTTTGCAGTTTTTCCCACATTCAAGGTACCTATATCCGCCGTTTTATTGGACGGAATTCAACATGGATGGGCTCATTAGATCCGGCACGTAAAAAAACTAAAATCACGCGGGGTTCCACGGAATTTGAATGGACTTTCTTAATTTTAGACTCAAAAAATATGTTTTTTATAAAAATTTACGCACCAAATTTTCGTCTTTGGAACCCAATTGCAAAGAAGCTGCAGTGAGCACATTCATGAGATATACACTAAACGAAGCAGAATCACGAGTTCTACAATCCTATAATTTGTTTATTCTATTATCTGGATGCGCATCCTAATTATAAGAAAAATTAAAAAAACACGGAAAATCCGGCTTCAAAATGTCAGCATCCATTTTGGGTGGATGCAGTTATTATATCGAAAAATCATACATTAGAACCATATTGTCCATGGGGTATTCTGCAACTTAGTCACTGATCACATGCGCGTGCGTTGTGTAGTTTAGCCACAAATCGGGAACGAACACAAAAAAACTCGTTGGCTTCAACACATTTCCACCCATTTTTTTACATTACCACCATCACAGCTTCCACGCAACTTATTATTTATTACCAATATTTTAAGATTTTGACAAGAACACTTCATTTTATAGAATTGAATTTAAATTATATGCAATATGTTCATATATCGCGAGTTATAATCTTGCAAACCTCAGCTTCAAGGAATTTAAAAGATTTTTGTAATTTCCCATATGTATATATAAGAGATAACATTTCCAAATCTAAAGTCTATAGTTTTCTGCTAGGAGCAAGTAAAAAAATGTGGCTAAAAGTTTCGAGATAATTAAAAATCTTGCGGAATCTTCAAAGAAGGTATATATACAAATATAATGATGATTTTTAAAGTAAGAATACAGGAAATTGAGTTTCATGGATCAACATTTATAACTTTTGCTGTCCTTACTATCCGACATTATATTGTCGGATATATTGAAACTTAAGTTTGCTGTCAAATCATATTTTTAAACTTATGCATACATACAAAGTTGTTATACGTCAAAGTGAAAATGTTAATATTTTGTCAACATTCAATTCGATTTTACCATATATCGTCTTTGTGAAGCACGATTGAACTATATCAAGATTTTAAAGTTAAATGAGATACAAAATGAAACGATATTGACCAATGTTTCCTTTTGAGAATATGCATACTCCTACGGCTTTCTCGATTGGATTGAATTTTTGCACAGTGCATCTATTGAATTGAGTTTAGAATAACGTTTCTAAAATCGGCCAAGATTTAGATATAGCTCCTAAGGTTTATCCGATTGAATAGCGTATAGCACAGAGAAAAAAGGCGTGTGCTAAATTTTGTTGAGTTTAATTTTAATGTAGCCTCTACCCACATGTATTTTCAGCCGATTTCCTCATAATGGTTACAAAATACCAAACATTTGTTTGATCGCAATGAAATTTAGCACATCATGGCTAATTGAGCCTACAATGAAGAGTATTAAGTTTTGTTTAAATCGGTTCAGATTTTGATATAGCTCTTATATATTTTTTCCGATTTGATGAAGATATAGATACAACCTGCATATATTTCCGATTTCATGTAAGTTTTACACCAAATAACCAATGTTCCTCCGATTGAAATTCATTTTTGAACATAGCACTCAGCTGCAGCATACCGAATGGCGTGTGTCAGGTTTGCTTCATATCGGTGGAGATTTATATATAGCTTTTCGTTTATAATTTCTGTCATAAATTGTCCATAGATTTAAAAAATTGCATGTGTGTTGATCACATATTTAATTCGACAGGATATTTCTGACACATTCAACCAAAATCATTAGAGATGACACTTGTTATGTTGGTTTAAAATCTGTACATATATTTTTTTAGGTTATGTAGGTCTTGTATGTATATAGTCCATCCGTCCGACTTTTGAACATTCCTTACTGGTTATATAGCCCCGTAAAAGAAATGGAAATTTGCATGTTGGTTCTTTCTGGTATCAATTAATCGATATAAATATAAATGGACTAGAAACTTTATATCGGCCCTTCTGTAGGTCATAATTATGATCTACTGTAGAGATAATGATAGGACAATATTTCACGGCTTAAATAGACCAGTAAGCCTATTCTGTAACTTTTAACAACTGTCGATATTCTTTAAATTTATTTTATTATTGTAAAAACAAAAAATCAAACAAATGAAATTGTTGTAAAATAAACAATATCGAATGTTTTTTAAAAAGTTACAGAATAGGCCTACATGACTTTTATGTTAAAAATTACAACAATTGTATTTTATGACATTTCTCGCATGTGGGAGTTATATTTAGATATTTTAAATATTTAAGTCCATTTGTAGCTGTGTATGGTATATTATGATCGGCGCCTTCCGAATGCCCACTTTCGATTTTTCACCTAAATACTTGGCTCTAAACTGCCGAAAAATTGCACATTCCAGAATTTTTCATCTCTTCTACATTTATTTCATCCAGTACAATTGTGATACCCTCTGCCTTGGTAAAAAATGGTTGGATTATTTTCCCTTTATGAAGCACAAAAAGTTCTGAATCCTCATACAGAACTCTTTTAAAAGGGTTATTTTCTGGGGTACTCCTTTGATGCACAATGCTTTCTAAATAGTTGTTCGTCTGATAGTACTAAAGGATTGCTTGAAATTGATGAACAGAAGATACAGATACACTCGTAGGTTGTTGGCATGGTCAACACAGTTTCTATTTGATCTGAAGCCAACTTAGATATAGCTACCATAGATGCTTTCTAGCGATTTCATCAATATGATGCAAAAAATATTGAAAGTCGGTACGTTTTTCTCAACGTAGCGAATTAAGTCTAAAATGCCCAATGTAAATTTTTTATACCCTTCGACAGGCAAAAGGAAACGAGATAGACACATGGTTCCTTTTGAGAATATGCATAGAAATCAATTTACTCATGTCCGTCCATCCGTTCTAATTGGATGAAATTTGGCACAGCTCATTTATTTGGTCTAATGACGAACCCTATTAAAATTGGGAAAAATCGGTTCAGATTTAAATATAGCTCCCACATATATTTTCGTCCAATTTAACACAAATGTTGCACCAAAGTTCCTATGTATCTTTCGATTTGCGCAAAATTTTGCATAGCGTACTGAATTAAGAGTAGTATGATGTTTGATAAGTTTTGTGAAAATCGGTTCATATTTAGATATAGCTCCCATATATATTATCGTCCGATTTAAGGAAATATAATTTAGCATAGGTTGCAGAAAAATATGAGTATATCCCTTTGAGGGAACATTGTAAGGATGCATATCGTCATCACAAATGCAAACGGACGTAACTACAGACAAAATCGTAATTGGCTTTTTGTTCGATTATTGTACGTCTTATCAAACTACATGTTTACACACAAATTTAAACATCTAACATCAAAAACAGCGATTTAATTAAAGAAAGTTAAGCAGACGTAACTACAATAGTATGTTTTGTATTAATGCAAACAGACGTAAAAAACTAAAGCTCGCAATATTGAAGATAGAAATTCTGAACTTATATTAATGATACTTCTGGGATGTTTTATATTGAAAATGAGATATATCGGCCAATTTTTTACGGTAGCCCCCATATTGCGGTACCCCTAAATTAGGCAAAGTTTTTCTTCATTTTTTAAACTAATCAACTATAATTAGGTTGTCTCCCACTGGATGGAAAAGTACCCTGTACAAAGTTCTATCGCTATAGGAGAAATGTTTAATGTCGTTAGTGCCACATTTACATAAAATCGTCGAAGCTGTATTTGGGAGATATATCAAAATCTGAACCGATTTTCAAGAAACTTAACACACATCACTCTAGACTCAATTCAGTACGCTATGCAAAATTTCGTGCAAATTGCACGATTTACACAAAATCGAACGAAAATACATACCCACTGGGTTAACGAAATCCGGTTAAATGTAAACGTGCTATTAGTCACTTTCTTGTACTACAATTGTGTTGTAGTTACGTCTTTTTGTTTCAGAAAATATCATGTCAAAAGGACGTAACTGACATAAAACCTTTAAAAACCAAAAAAAAAATGGTTTTCAAAAAATAAATACGGCTCTATAATGCGGTTAAACTTTGAACATTTTTCCAGACATTCAGAATTTTTATAGATTTAATAACGTTTTTTGCTTCTCCTGTAAAATTAGTAAACGTGTAGTTACATCCGTTTGTATTTATGATGACGATATGTACAATATACCCAAAGTCGGCCCAATCCGACTTTACTACTTTCCTTACTGATATTGTCTGAAATAATTCCAGACTTAGATATACCTTATATATGAATGTTCTTCGGTTTCACCTTAATTGTTTCTCCGATTGGGACTAAATTTTGCACAGCATTAATTATGTTGGCAAGAATATCGTGAAGATATTACTCAAATCGTTTCAGAACTAGATATAGCTCCCACATATGTTTTTGTCAGTTTTCTTGCTAATTGTTCAAAAAATAGATCTTGTTTTACACCTCGTATGTCTAAAATTTAATATACTAATTTTAAATTATATTATTTCGATACTTGTCTTGATTGTCAACAATTTGATATTATATAAAAAAGGCAATATAGTTTCCTTCAACAACATTTTTTTCTAAACTAAATATGGGGCATGAAATATAAGTCATTGACAGCATAACTATATTTACGCTTTAACTGCACTCGTAAAAGATAAAACACCAACCAAAAAACATAGTTTATTCCATTCTTGGGAATATTGATGAACTCCAATGACATCTAATTATGTTAAGTGTTAAATAATTGTGTGCAGATAGTCGAAATGACTGCTAAGACATTGGACATTTTGAAATAGGAGTTGTAAAATGCATTAAATGAATCATGAATTTCATTAAAATACAAGTGCACTTAAATTAATTGCTACGACTGTTAGCGACTGCAAAACCATAACGATTTTCGGTTTATTTTTATCGACATGACGTTGCAATAAATCATTGCTATGATTTAAAATGGCGTTTGACGTTTTCCATGTCTTTCCACTCACTGTTACTTTCAATATTGTTTTTTTTTTTTTTTTTTTAAATAATAGCAGGTAGTATCAGTAAGCATAGCTCGCCATTCAGTTGTGGGTGGTTGGTCGATCAATGGATCGATCGATAGATTTGTTGCTGCCATTTTTAAATGGCTAAAATAGTTAAATGAATTTCGTAATTTTTTTTAATTTGTTATTCTTGACATTTGCTTGCTTTCCGATCATAATGTGTTTCCATTATCATGTTTGATTTAATAAAACTTGAACGTCAATTTGTCAGTATACAATTGTGAATGAATTTTGTTTCTAGTGTTGAAAGCATAAACCATGAAATTTGAGCATTTACCACAATTTTAACAAAAAAGTGAAAGTTAAAAAATCAATTATCATTTTCATAGGAATTGAAAACTGAAATGTTCTTAAAATTAAAAATATATTGTATTCTAAACTATGTTTCGTATGTTGGAAAAGCTAAAAAACATGTTAATATTACCGACTGTTGAGAGTTTATTTATTTTCGATTCAGTAGTCAAGTAATAGAGTTCAAGTTGGTTGATCTCCAAAGTCTAGAATGTTAGAAATAAGTCGTTTATTTCAAATATCGTTTAAGTCATTTTTCTTATATTGAGATATTTACTTTTTTGTGTTTTATTTGTTTAAAATACTAAAAGAGCAGATTTTCTGACCTCTAACACATGAGTCAGCTTTATCCTATAAGGGTGTAAACTAAGAATCTTACCCGAAATACGCTATAAAATGGTCTGGGCGATGTCCTGCTCTTGGGAACGCTGTGTAAAACTCCTTGTACATTAGAACTTTTTAAAGGGTTAACCTACTTTATGAGGATTTATTTGGCATATATGCAAAGGAATTGACAATTGGAACCCACTGGGTTAACGAAATCCGTTTAAATATAAACGTACTATAAGTGACTAATTTTGGAAGCCTGAACGAAATGGATATCATCGACACTTCGATCAACCCGTTGTCTCAGTGGCACGCAACGCCCCAAGCAAATTACTTCCTAATTTTTATATCGAGCTATCTCTATGAATGTATTTGGCTCAATTTGGTGCGCTGTGGAAAATTTATGATATGAAGAACCAATATTATATTTTAAATTTGTCTTTCCGTTTGCAACACCTCCAAATATTTATGGATATCCTTCGAAGTATATATTCTTGATCAGAATGTTGAAATCCCGATTGAGATCGCAATATTTAAGATAGATTGATAGATAAAATAGTTGTTGTTTGGCATTTTGGGTTCATAATGCGTAGTTAACCTCTGAAATAAAAATTACTGACCAACGTTGCAGAATAAACTTTAGCATTAACATTTTCAATATGAGAATTCCACATCAAATTATTGCTCATAGTTATACCCAGATATCTAATCGACCTTGATTCATTTACCGGGACTCTATTTATGTACACGGATATAACATCTCCACCAATGTGAGGTCTATAACTAATAAATTTAGTTTTTGACGAATTTAGCACCAACTTATTTAGCCTGGTATACTCTGCCAATAAGCATGAGTCGTATGCAACTTGCACCTGAAGTACTTTCTCATCCATGTACTTGTAAAATAGGCTCACATCATCAGTATACATCACAAGTTTTCCAAAAAATTGCATATTCTTTAAATCATTTATATAAAGTTTGAACAATAATGGACAGAGAACACTTTATTGCGGAACACCATTTCTGTATTGCCGACTTTAACAAACTGAAAACGATTGTTTAAAAAAAATTTTAAGAACAACACAGTATCCGGTGCAAATTCAATACGTTCCAATTTATTAATTAATATCGTAGGATCTACAAGATCAAACGCCTTGGTGAAATCATAAAATACTCCAGCAACTCCTTTGAATCCGGAATCTAGTCCTTTGCAAACATGTTCAAAAAATGAAATACAGCTTCATCAGTCCCACAGGCTTTTCTAAAACCAAATTGATTGGCAATATATGTTGTTATATGTTCAGAAATGATTCTTTCGAAAACTTTATCAAGGACTGATAAACTTGTTTTCTTGGGTACTGGTATCACTTTATGAACTTCAAGATGTCAGGATATTTTCCGCTCGCAATCATACTATTGAAGATTCTGTGCAATACGTCTGTTACCTCAGATTTCCTTATCAACAACATCCATGGTCGTATATGTCAAATTCACAGCTTTTACTTGGATTTAACGCCTCAATTTCATTCAGTATACGAGTTCTATCAACTGACTGCAAAGAATACTGACCGGTTTCCATTTCAAGTGTCCTGAAAACATTAATATTGTTGTCATGGTGGTGTTGTATGCCTTCCCATCGACAATGTCTCCATGTGGCTTTTTCCTTCTACCTAATCCATTGTTCAAAAATTGCCAGATTTCCCTTACGTCACCGTTGCATGAGCTTACATTGTTTTTATAGAACTCGTTCCCTAGGCTTCTGCTGTAAAATTTGATAACAATACTTATCCTTATCACTTATATTGAAGTGATTTCTAATACTTGGATCATTTTTCCTTATCTGTCAGCCAAGGAACAATACTTTGTCATATATTAACAAATTTCGTTGTAACTTCTGTACTTTTACAAACACCAGTTTGTATTATGTCAACAAACTTTTTACCAAGTATTCTGTAAACTTAGCATGGTTCACTTTTTTAATAATTTCAGGCAAATCCTCTTGGTGTACGTTAATTTTTATAAATCCGCTTAAAATATTATGATCCGACAATTCGGTTTCTATACTGTGAACCACAATATTACTGCTATATTCAGTTGAGTGGAGACTTTTTTTGCATACAACGCATTCTAAGAAGTCGTCGTTTTCCAACACTTCAGTTTCACAATGCGAACACCTAATTTGTTCTTTATATTTGCAAGACTTCTGCGTTGTTTTCCAGCCATACTTCAACACACACAAATAAAAACACAGCCTCTGAAGGTATTTCTTTATGTTTAAAATAAACGGTCAATGTTTATGTCTACAAAAATTATTTTTTTAGGAGAGCACAATCAAATCGCTGAAATAACGTCTATTCCGTATCAGGGTTGCCAGGCTTTTTGATGGAGCGTATAAAAATTTCGGCCTGGTCGAACATAACGACTTGCTTACTTATTTATTTTAAATATTGCGAGCTCTATCGTGATTTCCTCAGAAGGACAGATAGACTTAGCAAAATCGAAATACACTTTTATTCTAATCGAGAAGATAAATGGATAACCCATTTCGTGGTTTGGCAGCATAGAATTCTCGATCTATTTTCGATATTCTTAAGTTTTTAATTAATTTTCTTATCAATGTTGCTATCGGATTTTTAGTGAATAAACAACTTGTTTCCAGAAATTATTCAATATTGTTGCATATGTTGTAAAATAACCCCCAAAGAAATTTATTTTTTCATAGCATAAACAACCTACTACCAAGAAACGCAATTAAAGAGCACCTATATAAAAGTCCCAGCCGATTTAAAAGGTTCCGCCAGGTAGAACTTAACGACTTCTTCCGTGTTCCCTTTCCTGTCGCTGTAAAGCATTAACAATTAAAATAACAAAATAATAATTTATTTTCGTTAACAAATTGTCGGTCTATGTACATTTTGAACAGCTTATTAATGATGGGCAGGTACGGTATAAGTAGTATAGGCTGGAACAGCAGATTTTACGACAGCTGGAGCTGTGTAGGTGGTATAGGCTGGAACAGCAGTTTTGACGACAGCGGCGGGAGCAGCATACTGTGCCACTGGAGCAACAGTCTTCACTACAGCGGCAGGGGCAGCATACTGAGCAACAGGGGCAACAGTCTTCACTACAGGGGCAGGAGCGGCAACAACAGCCTTACCAACCAATGGTTCACGGCTAACAACAGCATTGAAACCATGAACAGGATCAGCAGTATACTGAACGGTACGCTTGTAACCGTCAGCATCAATCAAGGTGTATTCACCACGTACCACATCACCATCGCGTTCTTCAACTTGTGTTTTAGTATCACCTGACACAGCATCTTGGACACCATAACCGAATTTGTACTGAGGATGAGGATCATATTCTTCAACGGTCTTGGTTAAAACCGGTTGGGCAACTGGAGCAACACCCTTGACCACAGTGGCAGCAGCAGCAACGGGAGCGGCATGATATACCTGGGGAGCAGCAGGTACAAAGCCAGCATTGACAGCGGCCAACAAAGCAAAAATAACAACGAACTGCAAAAATATCAAATGATGTGTATAAATAAAGCTGACAACTACAAATTATCCGCGAGAGTTAATTTTAATCCTTTTAAGTCTCTATATAGCCACATTAAATCCAGTGCGAGGTTACGTCTGTTCGTGTTTACCCACCTTGAATGCCATTTCGTGTAACTCGATATGGTGATCAATGATCGGAGTGTCAAATGTGTTTTGTACTGTAACTGAACTGAACTGGAGTGTCCAATTAACTGTGATAACAATTGAGTTGCGTCGCCGGTTTTTATACGGTGTAATGAAATTAATTTCCACCTGATGACAGTACACATTTTTCAGGTATCATCTTCACCATAGTTCAGTTCACAGCTCAGGTGTCAGAGTGTAAGGCATGTACTCCAATTATTATGACAGAATTGTTGTTGTTGTACTATACCCATCGATTGGTTAATAAGGGTAATGTTATGCGATGACTTAATTTTACGCTTCAAATGCATGATGACGATTCCCCATGCACTTAACCGTTAAAGTGCACTTAAACGAGTTCAATTATCGAAACACTCGAAGCGCTTAAAATACCATAAAAACTGAGGTAGTGACATGCATAGATAATAAGATTTGTGCAACTAGTGCTACGAATTACACATTATAAAATCAATTGAAATGACTACCTGTTCCTCAAGTGGTGCAACAGTTGAATCAAGAGTTAAAGAAAAGATGATATTAATGCTTTAAAATGTTTATAAAAAAAACCAAGCCAAAGTCAAAGCTAGAAAAAAAAATATATGGGACCTATTAAAATACATTGAAATAATATTTTATTCCCCAGGAATCTGGAATTTCAATTTACAGCTACAGTCGTAGAAAAAGTGAATACTACTTTAAAACCAGTGAGCGGAGCAGTATAGTCGGACGGGGCCGACCATATGATACCCTACACAACTACCACGAAAAGCGCACTTTCGGCGGTTCTATATTCTGAGCCTGGGCAATATTTCGTGATATTTGCACCCTTTTTACCGATTATAGATCAACAACTCCTTTTCTGAGTCTTGCATATTTTCCAAAATGTTTTTTCTTGAAGTGAATTTTTAAGCCATACATTAAAAAATTGGTCACTTTAGGTTTTGGTTGATTTGACCCTCGGAAAATTGACCGATCATCATCTAAACAGCCGCTCTAAGTATTTGGTCAAATATCTTCACCTTGTAAAATATGTGATGTTCTGTATATAATAATTGCCTCTAGAGCGACTAGAAAATCTGACAAAATTAAAGTTTTCGGTTCATTGCACCCCCGAATGAAATCTCATCTTCACCGAAATCTATAAGCGTCGTCCTTGACCATAATCGGAACTTCATGTACAATTTCAAAGCGATCAGCGCGACATTTCCGTCGTCTAATGGAGTAATAGTAATAATATGCACATAGTCACCTTTACTTAATTACGTATAACTCCCGCATCGGAGTACATACAGCCATATAATTGGTATCAATTTGAAGGCCAACCACTCCTCTTGGATATGCTATCAACTCCTGGGGTCTACATCCTCCAGGAGTAAATATATATGCCATAGAATACAAATTTTGTCATTTTTCACACAAAAGTCAGGGTCCATTTGACCCGCTAAATATTGACCGATCTTTATCAAAACATGCATGCTTATTCTCTGGCCCGATCCCCTTCTCCATGCAAAAATTCGCGGTGTTTGGGCCATAATTGCGGCCTCTGGAGCGACCAGAAAAACCGACAAAAATTTAGTATTTGGTCCATTTCATCCCCTAAATGTTAACCGATCTTTTCCAAAAACAATAGGGATCTTCATTGGCCATAACCCATCCTACATGCAAAATTTCGTGAAGATTGGTCTATAACTGTGGCCTGTATCGTGTTTACAAATTATAATGGACAGACGGACGGACGGACGGACACACATGTCTTGATCGACTCAGCTAGTCGAGATATGACGATCGGTATACTTAAAGGTGGGTCTAGGACCAATATTTCGCGGCGTTACAAACATTTGGGGCTGCACAAAGCTATAATACCCTGACAACATAGTTGTGTAGGGTATAAATACCGGATATGGAAGGTTGGCCATAACATGGACATATTTGGAAATTTTCTGCAAAAAATACTTTTCACTCTCCAAATGCACAGAATGCGACTTGGCCAAGAACTCCAAAATATCTAAAATGTGGGGGGCTCTATGACAAAAATGGACAGGAGTTCCAAATTAAAGGCCAAATAATTCAAATTTATATGGGGGCTACGTCAAAGCCGGAATGTCTTTAATATACCGAAAATTGACCGGATTTATGTGGTGGCAGAAAATTCAGTTAAAACCTTCGACCTTTAAG
The DNA here is from genome assembly GCF_032173495.1 of Musca vetustissima. Classification (NCBI taxonomy): domain Eukaryota; kingdom Metazoa; phylum Arthropoda; class Insecta; order Diptera; family Muscidae; genus Musca; species Musca vetustissima. The sequence goes on from NW_026874609.1 coordinate 18,013, forward strand.
GGCTATACCAAACATGGATACATGTCGAAAATTTTCTGCAAAAAAGTTTTTTCATCATTCAAGTACCCGGCATGTGAATTTACAGGACATGCGAAAAAATATTCTTTGGTTGACCTCGAAAAACATGTTTTAAAAATCCACGCCTTTGACTGACCATAAAAAGAAATTTAACAAGTGAAAAAGCGAAAAGCGTTGGATACCCTCTACCATAGATATACTGACAGGTACTAGAAATGAAAATACAGGGAACATACCAAAAAGTGGACCTAATCCGACATTTCTAAAAAGGGATTATGTAAACAAAAATAAAAAATTCAGAAATTTTTAATGGATAATTATACTCTCAGATTTATCGCTATTAACACGGCGAAAATGTGGCTAATCGAAATATTGATTCTAGATCCCATGTTTCTTTGGACCAAATCCGTTTCAAAAAATTTAGATTTCATCCAAACTTTGTCCATCTTATAATTTCTTCCAATCTTAATTCAAATTCGAAAATGGAGAATATCGGTCCACTTCTTCTGGAACCTCCATACAGGGGCTAGGTCTAAATGCGGGTTATAGTTCATTATCGAACCTTACGTTCTACTTGTTTATGTCGATATCCTCCACAGGTGAAATGATTACATCAGAGACTTAGAACCAAAATCAAAACGCGGAACAAATCAGATAACCATTTTAATATAAAAAAGAGGTTATATGAGGACTACCTCAAAAAAATTGGGTGTACCCTTATATGGGTGCTATCGGAAAAAATGGACCTATATAATTTTTTGTGGAGAGATTTGGGACCTATTAAGAACTCAAAATACTACTGCCTGCAGACAAAAGACGACTCTATGCTAAATTTTGAGGCTCTATCTCAATTCGTTTATACGCTAGAGTGATTACAACAGACAGACGGACATGGCTAAATCGTCATAGAATTTTACGCTGATCAAGAATATATATACTTTATAGGGTCGGAAATGATTATTTCGATGCGTCACAAATGGAAAAACAAAACTGGAGGGTATAAAAACTCCACGCCTTTGGTTTACCTCAAAAAAATATTCTTTAATAAAAACCACACATTAGTTTGACCTCAAAAACATATGCTTTAAAATATCGACATCTTTGGTTGACCTCGAGAACATATCCTTTAAAATAGGCATTAGGTTAACCTCGAAAAAATATGCTTAAAAAACCGCGACTGGATGCTATATCTAAATCTAAACCGATACCAACAAAACTTCGTATACATCAGTCCGGACCTAATTAAGTGCGCTGGGCAAAATGTTGTCCCAATCAGACAAATATTGGGAGTTTGGTGCATCATTTACATAAAATCGGACGAAACTATATATGGGAGCTATATCTAAATATGAATCGATTTTCTCCAATTTCAATAATGTTCGTCCTTGAGACAATTAAGTGAACTGTGCCAAATTTCATTCAACTCGGATAATAAATGGACCAACGGACATGCGTAAATCGACTCAGAAGGTGATTCTATGCCTGTTACAAACATAGGCACAAAGAGGTAATACCCTGTAATGTCCTCGAAAAAATATGCTTTAAAAATCCACACCTTTGTTAAAACTCGAAACAATATACTTAACAAATTCACAACTTTGGTAGTCTTTGAAAAAAAAATCCCTTAAAAAATCACGTCTTTGGTAGGTGTCGAAAAATCTTCTTAACAAATCCTTTTTAGTCTTCAAAAATTTTTTTAAAGAACTAACGCCTATTTTAGTCCTCAAAAATATTCTTCAAAAAATTAAAGCCTTTTCTAGTCTTCAAAAAACCAAACATTATTTAAAAAATCCACGTTTTTATTATCCCTAAAAAATATTCTTCAAAAGCTCCAAGCCTTTGCTGGTCTTCAATATATATTCCATGCTTTTGTTATACCTCGCAAAAATATTAGCACATCATTAATAAATTATAAATCCAAGTGTTCGATGTAATCAATATGGTCCCGCTTTCGGTACAGCCTCCAAGGACGAACAATAATAAGTTTTCATTTTGAACCCCACCCTCCGAAATAAAATCCTATGTACGTTGTACGCGCGGGACAATAATCGGTATAGGTATACTTTTATGTATCTTCCATATTTTTGAACAATTTAGTCTAAATGGTGCGCCAGTCAAGGCTTGTTCGCATGAGCTGACATTTTGCATATGGGGGTTCTTTAAATCGGGCCAGGTTTTCATATAGCTCTCATATAATTTTGTCTGATTTCATATAAATGGAACACGAAAATGTTTACATACACATAGAGCACATATTTAATTTTTCCGAACTCATATCAAGGGCCCATCCAAAGATGCTATATCGACAGGCTATTGTAACATTTGATAATCTTGTTATGTATCTGTATATATCGAGCCATATTCGCGAAAAAAACGTAACCTTCAAATTTGAAATTTAATAAAGCTACCGTTTTGAAATTTAGAACTATAGTTTGGTTATAAACTAGTTTTTTTTAACTTTTCCATATTTACGTAACCGTTGCATACGCAATTTAATTCAAACATTATCCGAATCTTATCATATCAATCGTTTCTATTTTTAGACAACATCCGACACATTTTATTTCCCATATTAAAAATTTTGTTTTTATTCTTATTCTTGATTCTTTGATTGCTTCACAATCCCCAAATTCTCGTTCATTCAAAGTTGTCGAATCATAATAAGTAATGACCATTTGCGGAATTGTGGGTCCATTATAAAACATAAATAATAGTGGTTTTAATACGGTATCCAGAACTGACATGATCAGAACGTTAAAATGAATGTCATGCTGGAGAATCGGTATCGAATTGGTAATAGCAAATATGTAAGACCTACACAAAACCGTCAGATGTCAGTCAGTCACATCGAAAGAAAGAAAAACAAGAATGATATATTTTTTGTGAGTGCGTGTTTGTATGTTGACGTTTAATTTGAAAATATTAATATCTCCATTTTCATCGGATATGACGAAAGGTGTGACGATCAATTATGAGAGTTTCTTTTTTCAGTTCAGGAATCTGATTGATTTCAATGGATTGAATACTTCAAATATAGTGACGTATGATAAACGATAAACGATGTTTTTAAAAACAAAACATAAAAAAAAAACATTAAAACACTAAAAAACACTAACAATAATAAAATAATAACAATAATTAAGCTATTTACTAGTTCCGTTTTTAAAGCACTATTTCATGACGAACACGATTAGCAGGGTGTAAACATGTTTGACACACGAAATATGTATGTATCAACATATGTTTAACAATGTGGTTAATTCATTTCTGCGATATTAAACATTTGGGTTCTTGGAATGTTTACGAAATATTTTAGTTTTTTTTTTTTTTTTTTGGTAATTACTTTTTTATATTGCTCCCCAAAAAAGGTCATTCTTTGTTATTTGGAATTTAAATTCCCCACAAACTAATCACCAGAAATATTTTGAGTTTATTTGAGGGAATTCCATTGCTTTACATTTTGCTATTAATTAAATCATTAACTAATTTCATTGCGGAAAAGAAGAAATAAATCATTTTGAAAATACCTAACCTGCACTAAATAATTGCGTTTTTTTTTTTTTGTTTTGGTTAGCCTTCAAGGCATTTGAATTAATTCATTAATAGGTTGAAATATTTCAAATTATTTTATTTATTTCTTCGATTTTTAGGTATACAGTAATTTAATAACAAATAGGATTTCAAATTGAATGTATCGTCATTTATTTTTTGAGCGATGTGGATTGCTTTAAACAGAATTTCTTTTTTCGAGAATAAATATGAAAATTGTTATTGTAGAAAAAATACCATATGAGGTTATATACCTAATTGAGGTCTTATGCCTGAGGTCACAATACCTGAGTATTAAAACTACCAAAGTCGATAGGAATCATTATATGGGGGCTAGGCCTGAATGCAGGCCGATACAGTTTATTCTCGAACCTTACGTTCTAGTTTTTATGTCGATATCCTCCACAGTGAGAATGATTACAACATAGCCTTATAACCAAACCCAAAACGCGGAACAAATTAGATAATATTTTAAATATTAGGTTGAGGAAAAAGAAATATATTATTTTTTCGGCAGATGGCTGTACTGATAGACTTCTCGTAAATTATAGATCAAAAAATTTCAGATTTATGCTCGTTGGAAGGATGGCATTTCTCAGTAAAAAACTTATTTTGCTGCTTTTTGTTTGGAGTATTCAGTTGTGTTAAAAATGGAAGTGAAGAAGGAAAAAATTCGGTACATTTTACAGTTTTTCTTTTACAATGACGAAAATGCAAGCCAAGCGGCTAAAATTGTGAATGGTGTTTATGGTTCCGATACTGTAACACCCAAATATGTGCAATTTTGGTTTCGAAGATTCCGTTCAGGAATTTTTGATGTTAAAGATGCACCTAGCACAGGTAGATCGGTCGTCGAAAATGTCGATAAAATCGAGGAAATGATCGAAGTTTACCGGCATGTTTACAGTCGTAACATCGCCCAGGAGCTAAAAATCGACCATAAACCATTTACAATTGACCAGAAACGGCCAGAATTGGCCAAAAGGAGAGGTGTCGTGTTCCACCAGGACAACGCTAGGCCACATACATCTACAGTGACTCGCAAGAAACTTTAGGAGCTTGATTGGGAAGTTTTAATTTAATACGCCATGCAGTCCGGACTTGGCACCAAGCGATCATCATCTTTTTCTTGCATTGCAAAATTTCTTTAATGATAACAAAATTGGTATCTAAGGAGGATTATCAAAATCGACTGCCAGAGTTTTTTGCAAATAGAGAGCAGGACTTCTATCAGAGAGGCATTATGAAGTTAACCTTTAAATGGCAACAAATCATACAACATTCCGAAGCATGTTAAATAAAATCCATATACAAATAATGGATTTATTTTCCTCCAACCTAATATATCACTGTCCTTCCTTGTCATTAGATACTACACCTAGACCTACACCACGGTCTCGGTTATGGGCGTTAGGGCGTATAATGCTGTTGTTGTGCTCATCATCCGGAATCCATCTTGATGTTGGGCAACTGGAAATCAACATTTCATCTGGGGACATATGTGAAATCTGCCTGTACGACCTCTGCTGGCAACCTTGCTGGCTTCCTCATTCACCGTGCAAGACTTGGAGCTATAAATTTGCTCGGCCAGTTATAATGGCCATTGAAATCCCTGGCACCAGACGGTTACTACCTTCCAAAAGAGCGAACTAATGTTGGACCCCCATACACTCCATGTATTGGTCACTAGAGTCTAGTTCAGGCGAGATAGTCGGTACTGTACAGAATGGTACAATAACAACGCAAATTTCACATTAATTAGATGCGGTTTAGACAAACAGTGCAGAAGTTCGGGGCACATATCTCGGGACATAATGTCTCTCTCAAATTTAAACCAATAAGGAAAGTAGTATAGTCGGACTGGGCCGACTATATGAAGCCTTCACCACTTTGGGTATATTCTGCATCTGTATCCTAACAGATGTCGCTTTTTGAAGGAACATTGACATGAAATTGAACGAACTGAAATATGTGATCTTTATCTATATCTAAACCGACTAACATCAATCCCTACGCATGTCATTCTGCAACCTTTGCTAATTTTTTTAAATCGTTTTAAGGGGACCCCCCATTCTCGGGGTCAAAATTTTTTTTGATTCAATACGAATCTATACTAATTCAAAAATGTCCCTACAAAATTTCAAGTAAAAATCTCAAGAACTCTTGAAAATATAGCCGATTTATTGTGTCAGCAGCTCTCGTATGAACTAGGATAAAGCCAATCGGTGAAGATCTTCCTTATTTTTTAACTTGGTTTTTGGTCAAAAATCGGCGATTTTCCAAAAATATTTCTTCAAAGTTCCGCCATTTTGTTAATCTTAGAGCGAAGTCAATAATCCTAGTTCATACGAGAGCCAGACATGTACTCTTTCTTTTTCTTGCATTGCAAAATTTCATTAATGATAACAAAATTGGTATCTAAGGAGGATTATCAAAATCGACTGCCAGAGTTTTTTGCAAATAGAGAGCAGGACTTCTATCAGAGAGGCATTATGAAGTTAACCTTTAAATGGCAACAAATCATACAACATTCCGAAGCATGTTAAATAAAATCCATATACAAATAATGGATTTATTTTCCTCCAACCTAATAAAAAAAATGTCCCTACAAAATTTCAAGTAAAAATCTCAAGAACTCTTGAAAATATAGCCGATTTATTGTGTCAGCAGCTCTCGTATGAACTAGGATAAAGCCAATCGGTGAAGATCTTCCTTATTTTTTAACTTGGTTTTTGGTCAAAAATCGGCGATTTTCCAAAAATATTTCTTCAAAGTTCCGCCATTTTGTTAATCTTAGAGCGAAGTCAATAATCCTAGTTCATACGAGAGCCAGACATGTACTCTTTCTAACACCGTTGCAATTTTCGGATTCCGATGTTCCAGTGAGGAGTTATCATGCCCGCCATCAAAAATAAGGACGTTTCTTTAATTACAAAAAACAACAACAAAACAATAACAACAATTTTTAGTAAATTATTTTTCTTCTCGTTTAAATCTTCAAATATATGTGCAAAGTTACAAACCTTAACAAGCATTGGTATTGATATACCAGCTCATTGAAAATTTTGAAAAATTAAAATCGAGAATGGGTGGGGTTCCCTTAAAGCAAACTTTACACACGCTATTTGGTGTGCTGCAGGGTTTAAAATTTAATCTCAATAATCTCAATTAATCAATAAGACATCCATTGACTACTTGGTTTACAATTAACATGAATAGATCGAAACTATATATGAAAGCTATGCTATATCAATATCTGAACCGATTTCAAAGAAACTTGCCAGAGATTAATTTATATTAACTTCAGTACGTTGTGTCAATCGGCCTAGCTATGGATCTTTAGTAAACCATTTACTTAAAATCCGAAGTAAACAGACGGACGGACGGACATGTATAAATCGAGTCAAAAAGTGATTCTATGCATGATACTATACCGTGGGTATACCTCGATTTCTTTTTCCTGTTACAAACATATGCACAAAGACACAGTGTCGGGAAGGGTATAAAACCACGACAAGAAGATGTAATTGTTGAGGGGCAGCCCCTGATCAGACATTTCCTTCGAGTCAATCCGGTATATACATAATTGTCACTTATCCAAAAACCCGGAATACATACATAAAGAGGAAATGTGATGATACCGTTTGCAATCCACAAACATCCTGGGAGTAGTAGGAACGTATGTATGTGCAAAATTTCAAGGCCCCTAACTTTAAATTTGATGTTAGACTTTATAACATAGTTATTATGCAGTCCATCCCATTTTGCAAATGCAAAATGTATACGCTATAACACCGAGTACTTTTGCAGGGCCTAATTACGTTTAATACATCCGAATATCAGTAATAATTTTAGAAATTGTTTGTAATAATGACCCCCAATTGATGTTATCAAAGATATGTTTGACGCCCTGTGTTTACACATTTATAATTAACTCATTGATTCGGAAAAACTATGTTTATTTATTTAACAACATGATGAAGAAACAAATTCAAAATAAATAAATATAACAACATTGAACAAAACTCTACAACTGCGAATCGATTTGGGTTTAACAAACAATGACTTAATGATGGTAATTGTAAACAGGTGCACCGTATGATTGGTAGTGACTAGGGGCAGCATAGGTAGCCACAGTGGGAGCAGCATAATGGGTCTTAACGACAGCAGCGGGGGCGGCATAATGGGCAACTGGAGCCACAGTCTTTACCACAGTGGGGGCAGCATAGTGGGTCTTAACAACAGTAGCTGGAGCATAGTGAGCAACTGGGGCAACAGTCTTCACCACAGCATGTCCCAAAGGTTCACGTTGAACGACAGCATTGAAACCATTTACAGCATCAGCGGTATATTGAACGGTACGTTTGTAACCATCCGAATCAATCAGAGAATATTCACCACGAACAAAATCACCATCACGTTCTTCAGTTTGGCTCTTTGAGTCACCGGTCACTTTATCGTCAACACCATAGCTGAATTTGTACTGGGGATGAGGATCGTATTCCTCGGACTTGACGACGACTTTTTGGGCGACAGCAACAGGTGCAGCGGCATGATAGGCAACTGGAGCATAGCCAGCACTGGCCACAGCAACGAAGGCAAGAGCGAAAACAAACTGCAGGAATACAGCAATGCTTTAGTGGTAAACCAAAAATATTTCTTCATCATCATCATCACTTACCTTGAAAGCCATGTTGTTACAATAAAAGGTAGTTTGCCAAGTTCCACAAAATCGATTCCTTGTAGAGGTAAAGACCAGTAATGAATGATAGCTAATTTTCAAAATCAATCAACTTTTATAGCAAAAATCGATTTGAGGGAATTTTCAATTTACAGATATTATTTTGTTTATTGATTTTTTTGTATTTCTTATTTAAACATAAATTACCTTACCAGCCACAGCATTCACCGTTCGTTCATTTGTTGGCTTATTTAGTGACAGGGAGATTTGTTTTCTTATTATTTTATTATGTGTCATAGCATTATTGGCAAAACAATGTTTATTGATTTGAATGATTTTGTGTCATTGTCCACGCATTATGCAAGTTCATTCATATTGAAAGTAATAACTGTCGCAAATATTGTCGCAAATGTGCTACTTGTATTAAGATTTCTTTGTTTTTATTGTTTATTATAAAAATATTTTGTAGGTCATATAGGGTTGGTCAGTGGCAGAACTGCCGTTATTATTTAAGATTAATCAGTTATGTTTTAGTGTAAGAATTTAATTTTTGGTTCGTATGTGTGTGGTAATTCAGAATTTTTTTCATAAGGATACGAAATTTTTTAAAAAATTGGAAAGATGCAATTAAGCGTTGATCTCTCATATTTGGAATGAGCCAGGCCTATTAATAACGTTACCCAGAAAGCGAAAAGAAAGTTGTTGATTCTCATGTTAAGTATAAACATTTTTTTTCTTTTTTTTAATTTCATATTGTGAACAAATACACAATAATCGATTTGGAAAGTAAACATGATAACCAGCTGATTTTTCTGGATGACCTTATTAATAGTCTTTGGGAATAGGGATAACAAATGGACTGCATATGAATACCCTTCACCACACTGTGTTACAGGGTATTATGTCTTTGTGCATATGTTTGTAATAGGCAAAAGGTTCCTTTTGAGAATATGCATAGAATCACTTTCTTAGTTGATTTATGCATGCCCGTATGTATTCATGTGAATAAAGTACAGATCGCATTTATGATTCGCTTGAGATGAAATTTTGCACAGCTCACTTATTTGGCCCATGGACGAACTCTATTGAAATTGAAGGAAATAGGTTTAAATTTAGATATAGCTTCCATATATATTTTCGTCCGATTTTACCTAAATGGTGCACCAAACTCCCAAGGATTGTCCGATTGATAAAAATTTTACGAAGTTTTGTAGAAATCGTTTCAGATGTAGATATCTCTCCAATTTATAGTTTCGTCGGATTTTTGGTAAATTATGCACCAAACTCTCAATAGTTGTCCCATTCAAACCAAATTTTGAACAGCGTACTGACTTAAGTTCAGTTTGATGTCCGTAAATCGTAATCGGTTCAGAGTTATAGTTTCGTCATCTTTTATGTAAATAGTGCACCAAACTCTCAAGGATTGTCTGATAGTTCCATATTCCTGTATACGAAGTTTTATGGAAATCGGTTCATATTTATATATAGCTCCCATATATAGTTTCGTCCGATTTTATGTAAATAGTGCACCAAAATCCCAAGAACTGTCTGATGCACAGCGTACTGACTTAACTCCAGTTTGATGTGTGCAAACTTTTGTTGAAATCGGTTCAGATTTAGATATAGCTCCCATATATATATATATATATATATATATATCATTTAAGGGGACCCCCCCATTCTCGGGGTCAAAAATGTTGTTGATATAATTCGAATCCACACTGATTATAGAATGTGCCTACAAAATTTCAAATGAAAATCTCAAGAACTCTTGAAGATATAGCCGATTTATTGTGTCAGCATCAAGTGACGGCTGAAGGGCTTCTCAAACTTTAAACGCGTTTTTCTCTAAACATTTTTGTTTTGCGAATGGCGGGCACGATAACTCAAAAACTAATACCCCAATCGATTTCAAATTTTTACACGTTTCTCTGTGAGTGTATAGCTATCGTATGAACTAGGATAAAGTCAATCGGTGAATATCTTCCTTATTTTTTAACTTGGTTTTTGGTAAAAAATTGGCGATTTTCCGAAATTATTTTTTCAAAGGTCCACCATTTTGTTAATTTTAGAGCGAAGTCAATAATCCTAGTTCATACGAGAGCCAGACATGTACTCTTTCTAACACCGTTGGAATTTTCGGATTCCGATGTTCCAGCCCATTGAAAATCTTGACAAATTAAAATCGAGAATGGGGGTGGTTCCCTTAAATAAAATCGCCCGAAACACCAAACTCCCACTATTTGTCCAATTCAAACAAAAGTTAGCACAGCGTACTGAAATAGGTTCATATTGTTGTAAACTAAGTTTTGTTGAAATCGGTTCAGATTCACATATAGCACCCATATATAGTTTCGTCCGATTTTATCTTAATGGTGCACAAAACTCCCAACATATTGAAAAACTATGCTAGAATCTTCAACGTACCAAAACTGATCCAATGAATATATGGCTGGAAACTTCTATTTTCTACACAAAAAACTGTTAGCTTCAAAAAACTCGGAACCTCAAATGACAGCCAATTTTGTGGGAAAATGCGACTAATTACTTAAAAATATTAAAAATGGGGCGGGACCTTTACATTGGGGCTATTTCAAAATTTGGATCTATTACGATAATTTTATCGCAGATGTATGTAAGCGTCCAAGCACCCGGTATTCTGAACTACAACTCTTACAGATGGAAATATTGCCAAAACCTCTTAAATATACTGTGATTCCTAGGCAGACAGAACATGGCTAAATTTATTGGGCTTCCGACAATTATTTCGAGATGGAGTGTAATAAGTTTAAATTAAATCCATTCATACTTATATCATTTATTTATATTTTTACTGATTTTATATAAATGGTCCACAAAATACTCCACGTGTTAGGTTTTGTTCAAATCTATTCGGATTTTTTCATAAATCTGCCTAATTACCATGGAATTTTGCACATATTGCCGAATGTCATTTGTGTGGATTGTTTGAAGTCGCTTCATAAATAATTCCCATTTCATCCCCTAAATATTATGAGATCAATACCAAAAACAATAGTGGTCTTATTTGGCCAGGACCCCTCCTACGTGGGTCAGGATGATTGGTCCCTAACTGGCCTGTATCGCTTTTACAAATTTTAATTGACAGACAGACGGACGAGCACACATGTCAACATTGACTCAGCTAGTCGAGATATGGCGATCGGTATACTAAACGGTGGGTCTAAAACCACGCTACAAACTCTTGGTGCCACTCCAATTTACAATATAGTTGTGTTACGTATAAACAAATTTTAAAATGAAGACAATATCCTCTGAACTTCTGCCACCACACCAAATGTTAATTTCAACACCACCACAAAACACAAAGAATTTTTGCCTTTGATGAATTGGTATGTTATACATATGAAAAAATGTACCCCCATTTTATTCTTTATGGACATACACACATTTTTGCAAAAATTCATTAATTATATTTCAGAAATGTTGTTGTCTAATTAAGAAATCATATTGTTTCATTTGATATAATTTTTGGTATAAAAAGTCGTTCAACATTTCAAAATTGTATCATTCACTACTTAGCTCTTTAAAGAACATAAACTGTATTCACACAGATTAAAAAAAACAACAACATGGCCTTTAAGGTAAGCGTAAGTGAACGGATAGCGTGTTGACCGTTGTTTGTCATGTCATGTCATTTAACCCACATTGACAACATTACAAGCTAATCTGTTAATATAAAACTTTATTTTTGTTTTCAGTTTGTTTTCGCCCTTGCCTTGTTCGCTGTCGCCAGTGCTGGTTACGCTCCCGTCACATATCACACAGCTCCCGTGGCTGTAGCCCAGAAGGTTGTTGTGAAATCTGAAGAATTCGATCCTCATCCCCAGTACAAATTCAGCTATGGTGTTGATGACAAAGTTACCGGTGACTCGAAGAGCCAAAATGAAGAACGTGATGGTGATGTTGTCCGTGGTGAATACTCCTTGATCGATGCTGATGGATACAAACGTACTGTCCACTATACAGCCGATGATGTGAATGGTTTCAATGCTGTTGTTGAACGTGAACCTTTGGGTCATGCTGTTGTAAAGACTGTTGCTCCCGTTGCTCACTATGCTGCTCCAGCTACTGTAGTTAAACATGTTGCCCCTGTTGCTCATTATGCTGCTCCAGTTGCTCACTATGCTGCCCCCGCTGTAGTTAAGACTGTAGCTCCAGTTGCCCACTATGCTGCTCCAACTGTCGTTAAGACTGTTGCTCCAGTTGCCCACTATGCCGCCCCCACCCATTATGCATCTTATGAAGCTCCCACCTATGGATATCATCATTAAGCGTCATTTGTTGTTAAATACTGTTATTTAATAGTTCTTTCTTGTTTATGTTTTGATAAAAAAGTGTGAAATAAAACTATTATATTTAAATAATATTAATTTCGTAATAGATTTGGATTAGACCAGAGATTTTTAGTGCCCTCCATGTTTTTATACTTATACCCTTCACCACACTGTGGTACAGGGTATTATGTCTTTGTGCATATGTTTGTAACAGGCAAAAGGAAACGAGATAGACCCATAGTTCCTTTTGAGAATATGCATAGAATTACTTTCTGAGTCGATTTATGCATGTTCGTCCGTCTGTTGGTGTTAAATTGTAAACAAAGTATAGGTCGCATTTATAATCCGATTTGGATGAAATTTGGCACAGCTCATTTGTTTGGCCCAAGGACGAACCCTATTGAAATTGGAATATCGGTTCAGATTTAGATATAGCTCCCATATATATTTTCATCCGATTTAAGGTATATGGTGCACCAAAGACCCTATATATCTGTCGATTTGCACGAAAGTTGGTATAACGTAATGAATTGAGCCTAGAATGATGTCTGCCAAGTTTCGTGAAAATCGGTCTAGATTTAGATATGGCTCCCATATATAGTTTCGTCCGATTTCATGTTTGAATGACATTTGTAACAAGTCATATATATTTTCGTCCGATTTTAGGTAAATTTAGCACCATCGTCCCTAAAATCAATTAATTTACACGACTTTTGGCATAGGGTACTGAATTAAGTGTAGAATGACGTGTGCTAAGTTTCGTGAAAATCGGTTCAGATTGAGATATAGCTCCCATATATAGTTTCGCCCGATTTTAGGTAAATGGTCCACCAAATTTCCTGAAAATCTTTTGATTATATGGGGGCTACCCATTTTTTTCGGGTAGCCCCCATATTAGGGTACCCACCCATTTTCTGTATTTTTGGGTTCTTGAGCAGTAATCTGGCATTTTGTAGTTAGCATAGTCCACATATAATGATAACCTCAAATATTCGCTAATTTCTACACTTTGTAATCCCCATTAACATTGCTGAAATTTATATTTTGTGTACATAATGGTTTACATAAATCAGTTTGTAGAGTTATCGGTATAGGTCCGCGCTTGGGTATGTTCTCTATATTTTCGTTGCAAGTATATGTTAGTATATCTATGGTAGAGGCCGAACTTAACGCTTTTTTCACTTGTTTGATTATATTTAAGAACTAATTTAGTACATTCTAAAATTGAATAATATCAAGTAATCAAATAATTCAATTCAATAATTTTCATCAATTTCAATAATGACCTACAATATGAAGTTTTTTAAAAAGTTATCAGTAAAGTAATCATTACGGCAAAACTCAATAAAATGATCTAAATCGAATTTGTTCTTCTGATTTCTCAAATACTTGCCTAGAGTTTTTATTTCCCATAAGGAATTATCCAGCTCCAGACTATAAGTACGATTTTATTGTATAGTGTAACAAGGAGTGATGTCCGGCACAAGTAAACTTGGCCGATCTTTTTATATTCTCCAACATTTGGAGTACATTCAAAATTTTAAGAAAAAACTCGGGGCCTATATGTGGGGGCAATGTAATTACATGTCGCTAGCTTGAAAGTTTTTTTATAATCTGAGAGACAGGCTGGGAATATGGGCTAGAAATTTCGACGTACCGAAAATTATGCAGGATCGTTGTGTTAAAACATAACCATATATGGGCTTTTCCTGAGAAGACATTTTTTTATACACTACAAATATGGAATGCCAAATTACAGCTAATTCGATGTGAAAATGTGGCTAATAATGTCAAAATAACTATATCGAAAACATTTCTGCTAAAATGTTTTTGATAATTGCAAAATTACAGCCCTCTCGGATAGCAAATGCGTAGTATGTGCAATATTTCAAATCTCTATCTTAAATAATACGAGCTCTGTCGTGATTTCAACACAAAGACCGGAATGACTAAATTAAGAGTTATAAATTTGACACTTTTACTATAAATCGTCTAAATTTCCCATAGTTTTTTTTAATAAAATTTGACCTTTGCCTTACTGTACTCACCGAAGGCATTCCCTGCCGAATTTTTAAAAACATATCTATATTTTAATTTTAGTGTCTTTATTTTACACTTGCTTCATTCATATACAAACATAAATAATAAACTATTCAATCACAGAATTTAACAACAATGGCGCTTAATGATGATATCCATAGGTGGGAGCTTCATATGATGCATAATGGGTGGGGGCAGCATAGTGGGCAACTGGAGCTACAGTCTTAACTACAGCAGGAGCAGAGTAGTGGGTAACTGGAGCTACAGTCTTAACTACAGCGGGGGCAGAGTAGTGAGCAACTGGAGCAGCATAATGAGCAACTGGGGCAACATGTTTAACTACAGCAGCTGGAGCAGCATAGTGAGCAACGGGAGCAACAGTCTTCACGACAGCATGTCCCAAAGGTTCACGTTCAACAACAGCATTGAAACCATTAACATCATCGGCTGTATAATGGACAGTACGTTTGTAACCATCAGCATCGATCAAGGAGTATTCACCACGGACAACATCACCATCACGTTCTTCATTTTGGCTCTTCGAGTCACCGGTAACTTTGTCATCAACACCATAGCTGAATTTGTACTGGGGATGAGGATCGAATTCTTCCGATTTCACAACAACTTTTTGGGCAACAGCAACGGGAGCAGTGTGATATGCGACAGGAGCATAACCAGCACTGGCAACAGCGACAAAAGCAAGGGCGAAAACAAACTGAAAACGAAAATAAAATTTAATATTAACAGATTAGCTTGTAATGTTGTCAATGTGCCTTAAATGACATGACAAACAACGAGCGGTCAGCACTCTAGAGTGACTGCCTTAACAGTTCACATACACTTACCTTAAAGACCATGTTGTTGTTGATTATTATTTAATCTGTGTGAATACTGTTGATGTTCTTTAAAGAGCTAAACAGCGAATGATACCATTATGAAATGTTGAACGACTTTTTATACCAAAAATTATATCAAAGCGGAACTGAATCAATTTTTCGTTTTTTAATTAGACAATAACATTTTTGAAATGTAATTAATAAATTTCTGCAAATATGAATGTCTATACAGAATATCGCATGAATGAATGTTTGTTGTCAAACACATTCAAACATGTATGTACATGTATAATAAAAATATATGAATGGTATGAATTCATGGTTTTGTGTAATAATGAAAATTGCAAAAATGTTGTATAGTTGTACCCCAAAAGATTTCTATATGTATTTGTTCATATGATCCTTATTTCGGATACAAGGCATGAATAATTCCTAACGCATTATGTGAATGTGGAGACTGCAAACTTTTTTTAATTTTTATTACTTACACTACGAACATCTGCATGTAACAAGCCATTATTATTCAAATAAAATTCAAGACGATGACATTCAAAATATATAAAATTTATGAAAACGCCTAATAGGGGGGCTACCGTTATATGGGACAATACAAAAACGGGGATCTATATTGATAACACTATGCAACAAATTTATTTATTTTATTTTTATTTATTTATTTACTTTTTTATAATCTTAATATATAAAAGAGCTTAGTGTTAAGTGAGTGACTGACGAAACGACATATATAGCTAGAATCGTAAAATTTTATATAGAATACAGGTTTAAGAAATTCGTACTTATCTGTATAAAAAGTACAAAATGGTACTAAATTTGGTACTATTTGCATTTAGTTGAATATATAGGGATGGTAAGCTGAAAATAGGTATTGGGACTACTATTGGAGTACATTATACAGGTGGCATTAAAAAATCGTACTTATGTGTGCGAAAAGTACTAAATGGTTCTAAATTTGGTGCAAGTTGGATTTAGGTGAACAGATAGTAGTTTTGAGTAAAAGGATAGAAATGGAAATCTTATATTTGAAAATAAAATTAGTGGAAATTCGAAATCATAAGTACGAAAAGTACTAAACATGGTACAATTTGGATCTATGTGAATAGATAGGGCTGGGATCTTGAAATATGGCATTAAAAATAGTTTTGGATTGTGAAATTGAGAAGTTTTAAAAACTCTTACTAACGTCTACGAAAAGTAATAAATGGTACTAAATTTGATACAATTTGGATGTAGGTGAACGGATAGAGCTGGAATCCTTAAAAGTACTCTTAAGGCTAATACTGGAGTGCATGACTGAGGTATTTTTGGAAAATCGTACTCATGGGTACGAAAAACACAAAATTTGGTACAATTTGGACTTGAGTGAACGGTTAGAAGTCAAATCCTGAAAGTTGTCACTTAGTGGGAGTGTGGGAAAAGTACAGATTGGTACCAAATCTGGTACAATTTGGAGAACAGGCAGAGCTAAAATTCTTAAATTTGAACTTACAATTACTATTTGAAAGCAGGATTGAGGCACATTTGGAAATTTGTACTTATGAGTACGAAAAGTACTAAATAAGGTACAATTTGAACTTTGGTCGAATTAAGATTACTGTTAGAGTGTAGGAATGATGTAGTTTTAGAAATTCTTACTTATGAGTATGAAAAGTACTAAATGGTACTGAATTTCGAACAATTTGGATTTGGTTGAATCCAGAGATTTGGAATTTAGATTATTGTTAAAGTGTAGTATTGAGTTATGGAGACAATTATGGAAAATCAAACTTATGTGGACGAATAGTAAATGGAATAGAAAATGCACCAAATTTGGATTTGGGTAACGGAGAGAGCTGGAAACGCAAAATTTAGAATGTGAGTCACTGTCGGAGAGTTAGAAAGACGTACCAAAGGGGTTTTGGAAGTAACTGGTACTAAATTTAGTGGTGGTGATGGTATGGAGGTAGTCTTGAAAATGTGTACTTATGTGTTCGAAAAGTGCTAAATGAATCTTATTTCATCTGATCTATTTTTAATCTGTGTAATAAAATAAAACCAGTGAGCGGAACAGTACAGTCGGACGGGGCCGACCATACGATACCCTACACAACTACCACGGAACTCAAATTTTCTGCGGATGTTTATTCCGAGTCTGGGCAATATTTCGTAATATTTGCACCCTCTTGCCCGATTAGAGGTAAACAGTTTTCGGTCGGTCCACTTCATTCCAAAATTATTATCTGAAAATTATAGCCGTTGTCCTTGACCATAACTGGAACCCCATGGAACATTTCAAAGCGATCAGCGCTATAGTTCCGCTCTCTAGAGTGATAATGGGTTACTTAATAATATACGAATACGGAGACATCTGTAAATATTTAGCTGTAACTCCCACATCCGGGCACATACAACAATATAATTGGCATTAATTAAAAGGTCAACCACACCAATGGATATAATATCAACTTCTCGGGTCTATATCCTTTAGGGGTAAATATATAGGCTATAGAATCCAAAATTTGTAATTTTTCACACAAAAGTCAGGGTTCATTTGACCCGCTAAACATTGACCGATCTTTATCAAAACAGGCATGCTTATTCTTTGGCCCGATCCCCTTCTCCATGTAAAATTTAACGATGTTCGGGTCATTATTGCGGCCTCTGGAGCGACCAGAAAAACCGACAAAACAATAGGGATCTTTATTGGCCTGAACCCATCCTACATGCAAAATTTCGTGAAGATTGGTCCATAACTGTGGTCTGTATCGTGTTTACAAATTATAATGGACAGACGGACGGACGGACGAATATACATGTCTAGATCGACTCAGCTAGTCGAGATAAGACGAGCGGTATACTTAAAGGTGGGTCTAGGACCAATATATCGCGGCGTTACAAACTTTTGGGGCTGCACAAATACCCTAAAAAGCCGTATTCTCCATTTCAAAGACTTTTGAAAATATTTGGATTAAGATTTCTCGAAATACTTGAATTGTAGGTGCATGTATGGTGTCTTTGGCAATATTACAGAAATAAATGCGAGCAGAACTCAACAAAACTTAGAACACGTCATTCTAAACTCAATTCAATAAGCTATGTAAAATTTCGTATAAATCGATTCAGCATACGGCGTTTGGTGCACTATTTGCATAAAATCGGACGAAAATATTTATGGGTGATACATCTAAATTTAAACATGCACATGCCTTTCTGCAACCTATTCTAAATTTCATTTCATTCGGGCAGATTTAGAGTCGTTTGCGTACAATTTAAAGCCGACATGATACACGTTATTCGGTATGCCGCACTGTTCAAAATATACGCAATAACTTCATTTTAGTCTCAATTTGACACTTTCACTATAAATTGGCTATATTTCCCATAGTTTTTTTTTAAATTAAATTGAAACTCTGCCTTTCTGTACTAGCGTAGGACATGCATTCCCAATTTTTTGAAACAAATATCTATATTTAAGTTAGTGTATTTATTTTACTCTGGCTTCATTCACATACCAACATAAATAAAAATTATTCAATCACAGAATTTAACAACAATGGCGCTTAATGATGATATCCATAACTGGGAGTTTCATAGGATGCATAATGGGCTGGGGCAGCATAATGAGCAACTGGAGCAACGGTCTTAACTACAGCGGGGGCGGCATAGTGAGCAACTGGAGCAGCATAATGAGCCACAGGAGCAACATGCTTAACAACAGCAGCTGGGGCAGTATAATGAGCCACAGGAGCAACATGTTTAACAAAAGTAGCTGGGGCAGCATAATGGGCAACGGGAGCAACAGTCTTCACTACAGCATGACCCAATGGTTCACGTTGAACAACAGCATTGAAACCATTAACATCATCGGCTGTATAGTGGACAGTACGTTTGTAACCATCAGCATCGATCAAGGAGTATTCACCACGGACAACATCACCATCACGTTCTTCATTTTGGCTCTTCGAGTCACCGGTAACTTTGTCATCAACACCATAGCTGAATTTGTACTGGGGATGAGGATCGAATTCTTCAGATTTCACAACAACCTTCTGGGCAACAGCCACGGGAGCTGTGTGATATGCGACTGGAGCATAACCAGCGCTGGCAACAGCGACAAAAGCAAGGGCGAAAACAAACTGAAAACAATAATAAAATTTTATATTAACAGATTAGCTTGTAATGTTGTCAATGTGTCATAAATGATATGACATGACAAACAACTAGCGGTCAGTTTGCTGGAGCAATAGTCGTAACCGTTCACTTACCTTAAAGACCATGTTGTTGTTGTTTTTTATTTAATCTGTGTGAATACTGTTGATGTTCTTAAAGAGCTAAACAGTGAATGATACCATTATGAAATGTTGAACGACATTTTATACCAAAAATTATATCAAAGCGGAACTGAATCAATTTTCGTTTTTTTTTTAATTAGACAATAAAATTTTTAAAATGAAATTAATAAATTTCTGCAAATATGAATGCCTATACACAATATCGCATGAATGAATATATGTTGGCAAACACATACAAACGTTACTACAGATGTAGTAAATAATTAAATCCAATAGTAATAAATTAATTAAATCCAATTGTTTCTATTGAGGATAAACATAGACTTACAATTTGAGTCGATTTATGCATATCTGACTCATTCGAATAATAAAGGTGAACTCTACTACGTTTACAAAAATACATCGACAGGCATGTATCCATGTATTTTTATAACCTCTATGGCTGATGAAGGTATATACACTTTGATACGACAAACATGAACTTTATCGAAACATTGGTTTTAGACCCATGTTTATTTGGATCAAATTCGTTTCAGACAATTTGTAGTATATTTACTAATGTCTGTCCGGCTGGTACAAACGATAACTCTCGAAGGCAGTAACCGATTTTAAACAAACATTTGACATTGTAATATTTCTCCCAAACTGCTTTTCGTACTCACACCACAAAATGTTGCAAGAAACCTTTTTATAATATTAAGCGAACGGACTATCCGATTTGAACGAAAGTTTGTACAAGCTATTATCTTTATCAAGCCTAGATCAAGTCCGAAGATGTGACCTATTGGCTCTCTTCTGGCATCTTACCAATAAAGCGTCAATATTTCATAAACTTGTAAATTTTATTTGATCAACACCGATTTTATCAACATTGAATCCGAAACCTCTTATAATATAATATCGTATATAAAGCGAATAAAAAACCTGTGTGTAATTCCGAAGACCTCCGCAAACCATAGGTAGAGGGTGTATATTTATAGGCTGAACCGTCTAGCACTTTTTTTCTTGTTCTAAATATAGTTCGGGTTGCCTTTATTATTCGAACGATATGAAACTTGGCACAGCTTCATTATTTGGCCAAAGGGCAAACCCCTTTGAAATTTTGGAAACGTTAAATTTGAATTAACACAGATTTCAATATACCTCCCAAACCAACATTTTTGCGATTGGTTTTTCCTTATTGGACTTTATATAATTTTAGACTATATATAATTTTATCAGATTTCCGGTCGACCAGAAATGTTGCTCTAGCTAAGAAGTCTAGAAGGACGTGCTTGAAGTTTACGTTTAAATAGTTTATATCCAAATAAATCTTTCTTATTTAAGGGACTACTTCTGACCGAACAACTATATTTCACGTACAAGCACATTCAATAGGAACAAATATAAATATCGGTAAATACGACATGGCCGAAACGTGAGATGAAGATGCTATTGTATTAGCACTAGACCTGATTATGGATGATATGGCCAATTTGTAGTAAGGAAGATATGCTACCCAATTAAAACAAAATATTGTAGAAAAAATCCAGCCAGCCATTTACATGAGAACTTAAACTTTTTGCGGATCGGAGATTGTTTAACATGGTTGGTTGTACATTTGACGTGCTAAATATTGACCGATCATTACAGCCAGTTGGTCCAGCCTCCTCGCCCTAAAGCGACTACAATATAAGAAAAACATTTTTAGCTCCATCCCTTAGACCATAACCGTTACTTCTTCATTCTATATCCTTCGCATAATGCAAATGTTGTAATTTTTCACACAAAAGCCTGGTTTCATTTGACCCACTTAAAAATTGACCGATCTTCGTCATGCTTGCCAAATCCCCTTCCCCGCGTAAAGTTTGTTGGAGTTCGGGTCATTATTGTTGCTTCTAGAGCTACTAGAAAAAAAGACAAATATACATTTATGGTTCATTTAATCGCCTAAATATTAACTGATCGTAACCAAAAATTATAGGGATCTTCTATGACCAGAACTTGCGTGACGATTGGTCTCTGGCTGTGGGGCTTACAGTGTAGATCGACATAGCTTCTATACAAAAAAAACCTTTTCATACCCAAATGTCTCTTGTAACAAAGCGAAGTACTTAGCTGACCAACTACATAAACTGCATGATAATTTCGCTGGTGCCTCACTTTGAGGTTAACAAGGCATTTACAAACAATTCCATACCTTTCCCACTCCTCAAAATACAGAAATTGGAACAATAATTTAGAGGCATAATTGTATGGGGGCTATGACTATGACTAATTTTCGAACCTGGACCAATCTCGTTATATGGTCCAATATTAATATTTATGATAGGAAGATTTGGTACGCAAACAACAATATTACCCAAAACTCGCCCAAAAAACTTAATAGCTGAAGTTTTATAAGGACAATTGCTTTAGTATTGATACTTTTTTGCAGAGAGATTTGTTATACAATGAGATGCCAAAATACAAAATTACAGCCACTCCACAAAAGTGACAAAATTGACTTATGACGATATTTTCTTTTTATACAAAAGGCTTTTTTGCCCTTTTAAATCAAAATCTGCATCTCTAAATGCGGATATACTACAACTACGTGTATTTAAATTTTAGTGATTTTATTTTACACTCTTTCAAAAATAAATAATAATTTTTTCAGTAACAATATTTAACAACAATGGCTTCTAATGGTGATATCCATAGGTGGGAGCTTCATAAGATGTATAATGGGTGGGGGCAGCATAGTGGGCAACTGGCGCAACAGTCTTAACTACAGCAGGAGCAGCGTAGTGGGCAACAGGAGCAACGGTCTTTACTACGGCGGGGGCAGCATAGTGGGCAACTGGAGCTGCATAATGAGCCACAGGAGCAACATGCTTAACAATAGTAGCTGGAGCAGCATAATGAGCAACTGGAGCAACATGTTTAACAACAGTAGCTGGGGCAGCATAATGGGCAACGGGAGCAACAGTCTTCACCACAGCATGTCCCAAAGGATCACGTTCAACAACAGCATTGAAACCATTAACATCATCGGCTGTATAGTGGACAGTACGTTTGTAACCATCAGCATCGATCAAGGAGTATTCACCACGAACAACATCACCATCACGTTCTTCATGTTGGCTCTTCGAGTCACCGGTAACTTTGTCATCAACGCCATAGCTGAATTTGTACTGGGGATGAGGATCGAATTCTTCAGATTTCACAGCAACCTTCTGAGCTATAGCTACGGGAGCAGTGTGATATGCGACGGGAGCATAACCAGCACTGGCAACAGCGACAAAAGCAAGGGCGAAAACAAACTGGAAAACCCAAAAACAATTGAATATTAACAGATTATCGTGTAATGTTGTCAATGTGGGTTAAATATTTAACAAACAACGAACGGTCAGTTTGCTGGAGCAATAGTCATAACCGTTCACTTACCTTAAAGGCCATATTGTTGTTTTTAATTTAATCTGTGTGAACACTGTTGATGTTCTTTAAAGAGTTATACAGTGAATGATACCATTATGAAATACTGCTCGACATTTTATACAAAAATGAAATCAAAGCAGAACAGAGTATATTTTTTAATTAGACAACAACATTTTTGAAATATAATTAATCAATTTTGGCAAATGTGTACACATGTATACATACGTACACATATTTTTCAAATTCTACATGAATTGTAGAAATTATGTTATTGGTGAAGGAATGAAATTGCAATATGCGGCTCTACTTGGGGTCTTAAAATTAGTTATGTGCAGATATTCTAAGGACACTAAATACATAGGGTTTATAGAGGAACTTAGGGTAATGGTGACCACCGCTATATATTGGAAAATACTTGAAATATTAATATGTCGCCTTGATATACGGTTTTCTTATTAGTGAAAGCAAACATCTAACATGATTTTGAATACATAATCGTAATGTATTGAAAATTTTGTCAAGCTCCGATTGAAACCTGTGGTTTGAAAACTTGAGTCAAACAATTTATTTTTCTCAAATATAAAGAATTTATATGGTTCCGAAGACACCGACTCTAACCAAATTACAAAAAAAATACAG
Organism: Musca vetustissima; assembly: GCF_032173495.1. NCBI lineage: Eukaryota > Metazoa > Arthropoda > Insecta > Diptera > Muscidae > Musca > Musca vetustissima. The sequence continues at coordinate 41,780 of NW_026874609.1, forward strand.
TAAGGAAATTCAAAAGTCGGACGAGGCCAACTATATTATACGCTTCACCACTATGAATACATACAAGAGATGCTAATATATAAAATATCCTGTAGATAGAATATACTTAGAGGACCATTGAAATGGATCGAAACTAAATGTATGATCCACATAGATATTTGAACCAATTAAAAAACCCATACACATACCATTCTGAAATCTATGAAAGATTACATGTTAATCGGATTCTTTTGTGTACATTTTCCATAAAATCGAACAAAATAATGTATGTGGATCTATATGTAAATCAGGGCCTAATTTAGCAACCGTGACATATACCCTTTTGTATGCTGCAGTACAGTGCGCTGACCATAATTTTACCTCCAGTATATGGAACAGACGTAGGCTGCTTGGTACACCATTTTCATAAAATCAGACGCAAATATATATGGGAAAATATCTAAATCTACACCGATTATTGCACCTTTAATACACATCACGATTACGATTTCGTGTAAATGGAATAAACATAGGCTATTCGGTGCACCATTTACATAAACTTTGACCAAAATATATATGGGAGCTATATATAAATCTCATCCGATTTCAATTAAACTTCGAATTGACTGAAAATTTACCTTAAACGATTTTGGTCTACAGGATACTTAGGATTTTAAATGTTTCTTTCGATAAGGAAGGGATTAAAAAAATACTACGGTTTAAGGAATTTTAATGGTTTAGGTTAATTTTCCAATCGATGTAACTGTACTTTGAAATTCCGCATTCCTTGTGGGTTTTTGTAAAAATGAAGAAAATAATAATAACTTTTCATCCATTAATTGTCATTCCTTTTGAAACGCCTTCAAATATTCGTCAGAGATCACATAAAGACCTTCGAAATCACGATAGTGATCGCAATATTATATATATAATATTGCTAATACTCCTAGGATGTAAATGGGGTTTATCGTTCCACAATTTGAAATAGATCCGATATATCTATACCTTTATCAGTATTTTGAAGATTTTTTGGCGCATTATCCATCCGAACCAACTGTAAATTGTAATTCCGGGGTTTTTAAAGATAAGAAATATAGTTGCAGAAATATTTAGATCTATGTTTGGACGTACCATTTTCGGAATTTTTAAAATTATATGCGCATTTTCCCACCGAAATTTCTCTAGTCTAATGACATATGGCTTCCGTAGAGAACAAGAAACATCGGTGTCCCCACGTGTCCCGCCCATTGCGGAATTTTTAAGGTTTTAGCCCCATTTTCTAGTCGGTACAATTAAGCATTCTGGGATCGTGGACGGCGATAAGATAATTTTTGATATTGGAAGAAAGCCAACAATGTTAGTTATACATAAATAGCTACGTGATATAATTTCCGTCTTTCCAATTGACACCCAATTTTGTATAAATCGACTTCATATTGGAATAACTTTTGTTGTCGTGACACAATTTCAGAACTACTATATAATCTTCACACATTCATATGAGAATTTCGTCATATTGAATCCTCTCATGAAAATAATTAACACCAATATGAAATTATTTTGAAATAGAGTAATTAATATGACCTTTAGATATTAATTAGAGTCACAATAATGAAAGTATGTTCATTGTATAGAGAATGAAAAGTTGCTTAATATTCATAAAACTTAAATGCAAATATTTCATACAGAAACAAAAACAAGAAACCACAATATTTATGTCATTCAATACAAAAAAAATCAATCACCAAAAATATCCAATATAAAAGTTGACCAAAAATGCAAATTGTTATCATTTAACATCGACATTTCATTTCAGAAAGAAACGGTAAATTGCCAAAAACAGTAGCAGCAGCAACATGGCTTTCAAGGTACCTGGTGTATTGAAATGTAAAATAATTTACCATTGTTTCAATATTATATGTTTCATTTCTTTTAGTTTGTATTCACCTTTGCGATCATTGCCGTAGCCAGTGCAGGTTATATTCCCACTGCCTATCATACATCAGCTCCCGTTGCTGTTCACACAGCTCCTGTAGCTGTCGCCCATAAAATTGTTACCAAATCCGAAGAATTCGATCCTCATCCCCAGTACAAATTCAGTTATGGTGTTGATGACAAAGTTACCGGAGACTCGAAAAGTCAAACTGAAGAACGTAACGGAGATGTTGTACATGGTGAATACTCTCTGATTGATGCTGATGGTTATAAACGTACTGTTCAATATACCGCCGATGACGTGAATGGTTTCAATGCCGTTGTTCAACGTGAACCATTGGGTCATGCTGTTGTGAAGACTGTTGCTCCCGTGGCCCACTATGCTGCTCCAGCTACTGTTGTTAAACATGTTGCTCCAGTAGCCCACTATTCTGCCCCAGTAGCTCATTACACCGCCCCAACGGTTGTTAAAACTGTAGCTCCAGTTGCTCACTATGCTGCTCCCGCTGATGTCGTTAAGACCATAGCACCTGTTGCTCATTATGCTGCACCTACACACTATGCTACCTATGAAACTCCCGCCTACAGTTATCATCATTAAATATCATATGTTTTCTAAATCCATACGTTGTATATATATAATACATTTTTATTACCCTTTATTTTTTGCATAATTGTTAAATAAATTATACTAAACTGAAAAAGGATAAAATTCGTAAGGGCTTTCACCATTAATGATAATGGTTTTATATGATCGGACAGGCGTAGTATCTTTGGAGATTTATTGATATGAAATCAGATTAAATAATATAAGAATCGACTTCAATCAATACATATCCACGTTATTCGGCACTCTGCGTAAAATTACAAGTCAGTCGGATAGCCTTAGTCTCTTAGAGTGATAATGTTAATGTCAATATATATCAAACGATTTAACACACACTATTCTAGACATAAGGTCTACAAATGTCTTGTTAATGTGACAAAATTTTAATATTTGGTACTTAAAATCGGTAGAATAAATCGATTTCGACAAAACTTAATACTCGCCCTACTAGTCTTTCTTCGTCACAATCAGTTAAATGTCGTGACTATGTGAACAACCCTTCACCACTTTGGGTACATACAAGTGATAATAATGTGTACAATATCCTGTAAGTAATTAGAGACATAGCATCTTTGGAAAACCATTGAAATGGAATCGGGCGAAAAAATTGTGATCTACATAAATATTTGAACCAATAAAAACACCATACACATACCATTCAGAATTATAAGAAAAATTGCATGTCAATCGGGCAGACTTGGATTTTTTGGTGTAACATTTGTATGAAATCCAGCAAAATTATGTATGGATGTATTGACAGACGTCAAACTGGACTGAATTTAGTAAGTTGTGGAAAATGTTGTCTCAATCGTGCAAATATTTTGAGTTTGGTGCACTATTTACCAAAAACCGGACGAAATTATATGTTGGACCTATATGCAAATCTGAACCTTTTGCAACAAAACTTCAAAGACTTCAAACTGGATTAATTGGTGCACCAATTAAAAAAATCGGACAAAAATACATATGAGAGTTATATCTAAATCTAAACCGATTAAAAAAATTTTTTTTTCATACATCAATCTAGTGTTTGGTGCATCAATTAGGTAAAATCGGACGAAACTATATAGAGCTATATCTAAATCTGAACCGATTTTAACAAAACTTCGCAGATATTAGTCTGGAAATAATTCAGTAATTGTCCCAATCAGACAAATATAGGGAGTTTGGTGCATCATTCATAAAATCAGACGAAACTGTATATGGGAGCTATATCTAAATCTTAACCGATTTGAACAACGCTTCGCAGATACTAAACTTGGCTTAATTTAGTACGCTGTGCAGAATGATGTCTCGATCGGACAAATATTTTGTGTTTGGTGCACCATTTAGGTAAAATCGGAAGAAATTTCATCCAAATCAAATCATAAATGCGACCTGTATTTTTCACAAATATACATGGACCGACGGACATATATAAATCGACTCAGAAAGTGATTCTATGCATATTCTCAAAAGGAACCATGGGTCTATCTCGATACCTTTTGCTTGTTACAAACATATGCACAAAGACATAATACCCTGTACAACAGTGTGGTGAAGGGTATACAAATCCTAGGAATAACTACAATGTATGTGAAACATTTCAAAGCTCTATGGTGATTTCAGCATATAGACAGATGGCTAAATCGAAAAATGTTGGTTGAGGATATAAAAGACAAACATAAAGCAACTAAAAATATTCGGATAGGACCGACAAGAGATGCTTCTGTGATTATTATTGTAACTTATAGCACAGAAGAAACTACATCTATATGTGAACCGACTTCAATCTATCCATACACCTGTCATTTGATAATCTGTTCAGAATGTCATATCATTCGGCAAGGACGTTGCCAGGATTTCACTTCGGGGGAGGGGGACCAAAATATATTTTGGTCTGAGAACCAAAAAATATTTTTTTCTCGCGTTATCCTATACCATGGTTAGCTATTGAATAGTTCCACGACTTTTAAGGATTTATAACGGAAATTCGTTCAGAAATTGAGAGCTTTTCCGTTTTCATACTATTTTCTATAAAAGTCATGCTAAAAACCATTGCAAATAATTGTGATGAATAAATAAAAATTGAGTGATTTAATTCTTAAACGTTATAGAATTTGAACGACCAGGATTAAAAATCACATCATCATATTGTTTTACTATGCATACACTTATTTTCAAATTTCACTTTATTAGGGGTCGCACTGAAACGACGACCAATGTTAATAATTTTTGGTAAATAAATTTTGGTAAACCCAAAATATCAAAGTACAGGCGATTCGGTTAAAAAATGTTTTAACAATACTCAAAATACGAGGTACCGTTACATGAGACCTACGTAAAAAGTGGACCAATTTTGACCATTTTTGGTATGGAGATTCTCCGCCCATTAAAATTCCAAAAAATAATTAAAGCAAAATTGGTTAAAAGACTTGTCCATAATTTCCCAATTTTTGGACAGCTAGCTCAGTTCCTGCAGATGCTAGAGTGATAACAACAGACTGATGGACATGGCTAGATCGTCTTACAAATTTACACTGATCAAGAATATATATACTTCATGGGGTCAGAAACGATTTTTTTTTTTCTGAAAAAACAAACATAGAACGATGGAGGGTTTAAAAATGGATAAAAATATGCTGAAGCCAACAGTTTTTTGTCTTTTGCTAATTTATGACTTAAATACACCATTTACAGACTTGTGCTCAACGACTGAATTGAAGAACACCATATTTGCAATATAGTTTTAATGTAGGATTTTTCGATATTTCCACCGCATTCAACTAAGCCGGATGCTAACATTTTGAAGCCGAAATTCCCCTGTTTTCGGACGAGCTAGTTGAAGCCCTAAACTTATTATAGGATCGTAGGACTCGTGATTTCATTTGTGTTAGTATTGAAATGTTTGGTATTGAAAATGTAATATATTGGTCCACGTTTTGGAATAGCTGCCGCATTACGACACCGCCCCAATTTCGGTATTCCGATGGTCTTAGCCGCCTTTCCCAATAATGATTAATATTTTGCCATAGCTCTCATATAATAATCCAGTGCATCCATTTTTGCATTTTCTATTTTTCCCACTAAAATTAGTGTATTTAATATTCTGGATGATATCTTGTATTTGCCCAAAATTGTGTAGGGTATGATGTAAATGGGGTCGTCTGATTTTTTTTCATTTCTTACACGTTAAATGTCGACATTTCAAATTTCTATTGTAAAATACAAATTTTGGACAAACAATAATAATATTTATATCTCTTCCGATATAAATACTAGAAATATAACTACAAATAAATCCATACAAATTATATGCAATTCATCCAATTCCAACTATCACCCACATCTCATTTTATTTTCCACAGCCAACAGTTCAATCACATACGGTGTGATTTATGGAAAGACACAACAAAATCTGATTATACAAATAATTAAAGCTATCATATAAGGGCTACGATTTCAATCACTGATATTGAACATAATACCCAGCATTACATCGACGGCTCACAATAGAAGTTCGATTCTAAACCGGAAATTTGCAAAGAATTAATTATAACATATATGGAGATCTATTTCTCTCTCCCTCTTTCTAGCTGTCAGCATGAGAGTGAATCATGAAAATTGGATTGAAATTACTTATGTTTCGTTTGTAATTTCAATACGATGCCAAATGAAGTGTAATTGAATTTAGATACTCTTAAAACTTTGCCAAAGCACACGAAAAAAAAACCAAGCAAAATAATTGCTATAAAAGTTGACGAAAATCACAAAACTGTATCATTCGCTTCTTGTGCTTATTTCTGCAAAGAACCAAATTAGACCGAGACAAACAAACGCAGCTAGTCAGCAAACAATCAAACTCAACATCATGGCATTCAAGGTAAGATAAGTGAAAAAAGGCGAAAAAACCCACAAATAAAAGAAATAACACAAACATTACAAGCTGGTACGATAACAGCCAGTGATTTGCTAGTCAAACAAAACAAACGTCACAAACAAACGTCAAAAAAATAAAAAAGCAATAACAAACATTTAATGAGTTGTAATTTTTTGATCTTTCAGTTTATTTTCGCACTTGCTTTCGTTGCTGCTGCCAGCGCTGGTTATGCTCCCGCAGTTTATCATGCTGCTCCAGCTGCTTACCATACCGCCCCAGTTCATGCTGTCCATGCTGCTCCCGTAGCTGTTGCCCAAAAGGTCGTTGTTAAGTCTGAAGAATACGATCCTCATCCCCAGTACAAATTCAGTTATGGTGTTGATGACAAATTGACCGGTGACTCCAAGAGCCAAGTTGAAGAACGTGATGGTGATGTAGTCCGTGGTGAATACTCCCTGATTGATGCTGATGGTTACAAACGTACCGTTCAATATACCGCCGATGCTGTCAATGGTTTCAATGCCGTTGTACACCGTGAACCTTTGGTCAAATCTGTTGCCGTGGCTCCCGTTGCTCATTATGCTGCTCCCGCTACTGTTGTCAAGACAGTTGCTCCCGTAGCCCACTATGCTGCTCCAGCTACTGTTGTGAAACATGTTGCTCCCGTAGCTCATTATGCTGCTCCTGCTCATGTTGTCAAGACTGTTGCTCCAGTTGCTACCCACTATGCTGCTCCACAATACGCCACCCACTACGCTGCTCCACAATACGCCGCCCAATATGCTGCTCCAACTTATGTTAAAACTGCTCCAGTTGCTCATTACACATCATACGGTACACCCGCCGTTGCTTATCATCATTAATTCGAACATTTTTATAATTTTGTTGATTTTTATCGAAATATTTATTATAAACGAAATATTTATTACGATGAATAAAAATAGTATCTTACACGAGGTTAAATAAACAATTATTTAAAGTACAAACAAATTAAAAAAAAAAAAACAAAACATTTTTTATTTCTTTCTTGGATTTACAAAATTCTATGCGTGGTCTACAACGTGGGTGGACTTTAATGGAAAACCAGTAAGGAAAGTAGTAAAGTCGGACTGGGCCGACGATATGATACCCTTCACCACTTGCTCATATATTGTGCATATGTATCCTTACATTTGCATGTCAATGTTCCCTCGAAGGAACATACGCATGTCTTTTTGCAACCTGTGAAAAATTTAATTTCATTCGGGCAGATTCAGAGTCGTCTGCGTACCATGGGACAAATTTATGGAAAACGTTTTATAGCAAACTTGATGCAAGCTATTCGGTACGTCGCACTGTTAAAAAATTAATTTCAATCAGAAATACATATGGAAGCTATGGCTGCAAATCGAATGATTTCAGGAACTTTGGTGCACCATTTACCTTAAATCGGGAGAAACTATATATGGGAGGTATATCAAAATCTGAACCGATTTTCACGAAACTTCGCACACATCATTCTAGACTTAATTCAGTAGGCTATACAAAATGTCGTGTAAATCGAAAGATATATAGGGACTTTGTTGCACCATTTACATTAAATCGGACGAAAATATATATGGGAGCTATATAAAAATCTGAACCGATTTTCACGAAACTAAGCACACGTCAGTCTAGACCTAATTCAATACACTATGTAAACATTCGTGCAAATCAAATGATTTTCAGGGGCTTTGGTGCACCATTTACCTAAAATCGGCCGAAACTATATATGGGAGCTATATCTAAACCGAACCGATTTTCAGGAAACTTAACACATATCATTACTGACCTAATTCAGTACGCTGTGCCAAATTTCGTGCAAATCGAAAGATATATAGGGCCTTTGGTGCACCATACCTTAAATCGGGAGAAACTATATATGGGAGGTATATCTAAATCTGAACCGATTTTCACGAAACTTAGCACTCATCATTCTAGTCTTAATTCAGTACGCTATGACCAATTTCGTGCAAATCGAATGATTTTCAGGGACTTTGGTGCACCATTTACATTAAATCGGACGAAAATATATACGAAAATATATATCTAAATCTGAACCGATTTTTTAAAGAATATTTTTTTCAAGGACCAACACAAGGCGTGGATTTTTTAAAGAATATTTTTTTCAAGGACCAACACAAGGCGTGGATTTTTTAAAGAATATTTTTTTCAAGGACCAACACAAGGCGTGGATTTTTTAAAGAATATTTATTCAGGGACCAACACAAGGCGTGGATTTTTTAAAGAATATTTTTGAAAAGGACCAACAAAAGGCGTGGATTTTTTAAAGAATATTTTTTTCAAAGACCAACACAAGGCGTGGATTTTTTAAAGAATATTTTTTTCAAGGACCCGCACAAGACGTGGATGTTTTAAATAATATTTTTTCAAGGACCAACACAATCCGTGGATTTTTTAAAGAATATTTTTTTCAAGGACCAACACAAGGCTTGTATTTTTTAAAGATTATTTTTTTTCAAGGACCAACACAAGGCGTGGTTTTTTTAAAGAATATTTTTTTCAAAGATCAACACAAGGCGTGGATTTTTTAAAGAATATTTTTTTCAAAGATCAACACAAGGCGTGGATTTTTTAAAGAATATTTTTTTTCAAAGATAAACACAAGGCGTGGATTTTTTAAAGAATATTTTTTTCAAAGATAAACACAAGGCGTGGATTTTTTAAAGAATATTTTTTTCAAAATCCAAGGCGTGGATTTTTTAAAGAATATTTTTTTCAAAGATAAACACAAGGCGTGGATTTTTTAAAGAATATTTTTTTCAAGGACCAACATAAGGCGTGGATTTTGTAAAGAAATTTTTTTTCTAGGACCAACACAAGTCGTGGATTTTTTAAAGAATATTTTTGAAAAGGACCAACACAAGGCGTGGATTTTTTAAAGAATATTTTTTTCAAGGATCAACAAAAGGCGTCGATGTTTTAAAGAATATTTTTTTCAAGGATCAACAAAAGGCGTCGATGTTTTAAAGAATATTTTTTCCAAGGACCAACACAAGGCGTGGATTTTTTAAAGAATATTTTTTTTCAAGGACCAACACAAGGCGTGGATTTTTTAAAGAATATTTTTTCAAGGACCAACACAAGGCGTGTATTTTTTAAAGAATATTTTTTCAAGGACCAACACAAGGCGTGGATTTTTTAAAGAATATTTTTTCAAGGACCAACACAAGGACGTGAATTTTTTTAAAGAATATTTTTTTCAAGGACCAGCACAAGACGTGGATTTTTTAAAGAATATTTTTTCAAGGACCAACACAAGGCGTGGATTTTTTTAAAGAATATTTTTTCAAGGACATCCACAAGACGTGGATTTTTTAAAGAAATTGGCGTGGATTTTTTTAAAGAATATTTTTTTCTAGGACCAGCACAAGACGTGGATTTTTTAAAGAATATTTTTTCAAGGACCAACACAAGGCGTGGATTTTTTAAAGAATATTTTTTTCAAGGACAAACATCTTAGAAGTAAAATTAATGACAGTGCAAATTTTCATAACTGTATAATTAAAATTGCTATTGTGATTTCAAAAGACGGACATAATTTTTTTGAAACAGTTCCATACAAGGTGGGCCCAAGAAGAGATATTAAATTGTGCAATCAGGCTTTGTATAAAATGTATCAACAATATAATGCAAATTATTTCGGATGAAACTACACACCACTCCAAAAATCTTTCAACTTTGAAAGCAAATCTTCTTTAATTTCACCAAAAGATCCAATAATCCTTTTAAAACTCCTTGGCAAACTCAAGAGGATGTTTAGATTGTCACACAGATTGAAGAATGGCCAAAGTCAATGTACCGAATAAATATTTACAAAAATTTAAATGGAATTTATTAAAATTAACCCAAAAATATGCCCACCCCCTGTTGTGTAGCCATGAATTTCATGATTTTTTGAAAATTTCGGGCAATGCTAAACTTTTTTTCGGGTTGAAAACAATGAAAAATCGCCCCAATAAAGTGAATGCCACAAGAAAAAAAACCCACTCAAGAGTTTTGTCATTCAAACCAATCGAATGGAGTGACTTTAGTCTTTTGTCGGTTCTTATCTTTGGCAGATCATTGTCAAGAATTTCTCACAATAGTTGACCCTAGATGGCCAGGCAAACACCGAATAAGTGCAGTGCGGCTGTCTGCGGTGGCTCAGTGAGAAATCAGAAAAAAAACGATGAAAGAAAAAATGAAAACGTAACGTACGTTCGTTTTATATTCCAGGTCACAAACACACACACACATACGCGCAATCGTACTCGTACTTGTTTACCGACAATTATAATAATAATGATAAGACATTAAGTTTTTGAACCCCGATTTACACTATACAACACAAAAACGCGTCAGCGTCTGTGCACAATGGACCCATTGTCTGGCCGCTATTGTCTGATGTTGTCTTTTGGGTTTTTCGTCATTCTTGGCGTTTTGTGTTGTTGTTTATTTTTTATTCCGATTTACTCATTCATCTTCGGCAAAGTAGAATCCCTAGAAGTAAACAATGTTTCCTTAGGTGGTGGTGAAGAAACGTGTTTTTATTTTCTTTCTTTTTTACGATTTGCCCGATTCTTTTGTATGAATTCTCCGGCAATTGATGATGATGGAAAAAAGCACAGTTGGAGCAGTCCAAACTGTCGGTAGTTTGATATGACTGACGAACGAACTAACAATCACTAAAGAGTTCATAGACATTTCACAATTGTGAAATTGTGGTGCTGACAACGGCTGTCCCTTTGTCTTTTTGGGGTGCACTTTTTGGTGCATTCGGAACGAATGCCTCAGAATCTCGTTTCGATGTCGTTTTCTTCAAGTTAGTCAAGCTTTTATTATTAGATCGTATTATCCGTGTGATGTGTGTAATTTGTCCAGAGATAAAAGACAACGAACCGATGCAGATGGAGTCCTTCACGCGAGAGGAGAAACAAAAACAAAGTTATTTAAATAAAAAGACCTATCATCAGTCCAAGGTGCAGATTTTTATTCATATTTCGATTCAGGAGTTGGTGAAAGAAGATGTTTCAATTGCCTGACACAGTGGTTCCAATAAATTTACATGTTCTGTTAAATGTTTAAATAATTATTGTAGTTTTACTAGGCTTGTTGCTGAATTGAGAGATTGTGTGGTCTATCTCTAAGACGTTTTTTTACGTTTACCTACAATTTATCGATTTGTACATCGTAAAGCAAATAGGAGCTCATCTCACATTTTACAACATTATTAATTATTAACAAGTAAAGCCTTGGCTCAGGGTGCTATTTCGAAACATGGGCCCATATTTATTATATTCTGATGATGTACGTCTGCCTCCATAATCTGCGAATGTCTAATTGCAGACACTTTGTTCAAAGTATGGAGGCCTTTCAGTCTTCGAGATACTTTGTCAAAACATGGACCTATTCTGGTTATTTACTGCATAGAAGTATGTCAGTCTTCAAAAAAATCCGGAATGCCAAGTTACAGCCACATTAATGGGAAATTTAATTTATGGAAAATACCATTTTATGGGAGCTATAGTGACTATATCACTGTTTACAGTGATTTGAAAAATGGACCTATAATAGATGAACTTTAATCTTTGTATGGCGAAGAAGAACCATCCTTGTTTAATAAAATCGTCCGAATCGGGCAAAGATTGGGATTTTGATGCATCTTTTTCATAAAATCGGTCTAAAAAATATATAGGAGCTATAGGGGGCCGATGTTGCGAAATGAAGAAAGAGTTATGCCTAGACATAGGAGCATGGCTTTGTATTTAATTTTTCAGAGTTTGAAAAATTTATTTGTTTCTCGAATTATTCTACATAAAGTAGCAGAACTTTTTAAATTTTCTAAAGAATGGGCATAGTTACAACATTGTAGAAAATATACTTTGAATTTCTCGAATCTTCGAAGCTGCATACAAACTGTAATTAAAAATGCAGACCTGAGTGCAGCCCTCTCAAAATGTTGGATCCAAACCCAAACTTATTATAGTGTTTATTATGGCAATCGAAAATTCTTTAGATAACTTGTCGAAAAATTCATTACATATTCATAGCTGCTCTTTTCCGGGAATATCCGTAGTTTCAACCGCTAAATAAATAATAGACTTCTGGATTTATTTTCCATTTGTTTTTTTTTTTTTGTGCACTAACCAAACATTTTCTAAGTTTTCTCATCCGGTGGTTACCCTTCCGCACCCTCCTATATTTGAAAATAGAATGCCGACTTTACAAAAATCACCTCTTGCTAAAATTTATTATATTTAATACAAGAAACCCAGGGGAACCTGGCTTCTGCGTACGTCCATGCCCTGTACCACATTTTAGTTATACCACAGGGTATAGTTAAAATGAAAAACAACTCAATTCCAACACTTTTGCACGTATAAGAAAATTTCAAAATATTGAGAGATTTTTAATATTTTGTCCACAATCTATGCTCTTCTTTATACTTCTAATGTGGTTTGGCATATTCTCCACCAATATTTGTAAGGTTTCATCTGGGTTTTTTTTATACCCTCCACCATAGTATGGAGGGTATATTAATTTTGTTTTTCTGTTTGTAACTCATCGAAATAATCGTTTCCGACCCTAAAAAGTATATATATTCTTAATCAGCGTAGAATTCTATTACGATATAGCCATGTCCGTCTGTCTGTCTGTTGTAATCACTCTAGCGTCTAAACGAAATGAGATATATAAAATATTGTCTGCAGGCAGGTCAGGTTCGAAGATGGGCTTTATCGGTCCACGATTAAGCATAGCTCCTATATAAGGTTACCCCCCAATTTTCAGTATTTTGGGGTTCTTGAGCTCGTTTTCAACCAAATTCGCTGAAATTTGCTACATTGGGTTCTTATTTAGGTACTATATGTCTCCAGAAAAAATTATAAATATAGGTCCACTTTTTCTGGTTGCCCTCATATAACGGTACCTCCTAATTTTCAGTATTTTGATGGTTTTGATCGTATTTTTCCGTCGAATTAGCTGTAATTTAGTATTTTTAGTTCTTAATAGGTACCAAATCTCTCCACAAAAAATTATGTATATAGGTCCATTTTTTCGGATAGCCCCTTATATAAGGGTACCCCTAATTTTCGGTATTTTGGGGTTCTTTAACGCGTTTTTCAAACGAGTTTGCTGCAATTTGGTATTTTGTAGTCGTATAGGATAACAAATCTCCCTACCAAAAATTATAAATATTCGCCCCCTTTTTGGCGTAGTCCCCATATAACCCCTTTTTATATTAAAATGGTCATCTGATTTGTTTCGCATTTTGAGTTTAGTTCTAAGACTCTGTTGTAAACATTTCACCTGCGGAGGATAGTGAGATAAAAAATTAGAACGTATGGTTCGAAAATGAACTATAGCAGCATTTAGACCTAGCCCCAGTGGTGAGGTTCCGGAAGGAGTGGACCGATATTCCCCATCTTCGAATTTGAACTAAGTTCGGAAGAAATAATAAGATAGGCAAAGTTTGGATGAAATCTAAATTTTCTGAAACGGATTTGGTCCAAAGAAACATGGGGTCTAAAACCAATATTTCGTTGAGGCACATTTTCACCGTGTTAAATGGTATACACCATCATTAGCCATAAGGCTGAGGGTATAATTATCGATTAAACATATCTGAAATTTGTATTATGGTTTACATTATGGTTTACACAATCCGTTTTTAGAAATGTCGGCATGGGTCCACTTTTTGGTATGTTCCCTATATTTTCATTTCTAGTACCTGTCAGGATATCCAAAGTTCGCCCCGGCCGAACTTAACGCTTTTTCACTTGTTTATATTGAAATAGTTATCCGATTTGTTCCGCGTATTTAGGCCTAGGCCAGAAGGAGTGGACCGATATTCCCCATCTTCGAACTTGAAGAAATAGTACGGTAGGCAAAGTTTGGATGAAATCAAAATTTTCTGAAACGGATTTGGTCCAAAAAAACATGGGATCTAGAACCAATATTTCGATGAGGCACATTAGCCATAAGCTGAAATTTGTATTTGGTGTATATTATGATTTACATAATTGGTTTGTAAAAATGTCGGTATAGGTCCACTTTTTGGTATGTTTCCTATACTTTTATTTCAAGTATCTGTCAATATATCTATGGTGGAGGGTATCCAAAGTTCGGCCCGTCCGAACTTAACGCTTTTTCACTAGTTTACATTCCTATGGTGTATGTAGAAATTTGGAAAGTTTTAGTGGAATTAAAAAAAGTAAGGAAAGTAGTATAGTCGGACTGGGACGACTATATGATACCCTTCACCACTTTGGGAATATTCTGCATATGTTTCCTAACAGACTCCGCCTTTTCGAAAGAAAGACATTAAATTGAACGAACTTGAATATGTGATCGTTATGTCTTTCTGGAACCTATGCTAAATTTCGTTTCATTTGGGTAAGTTTACAGTCGATTGCGTACAATGGGACACATTTATGTAAATCGATTCTTCAAAATTTATTCTCAATCAAACACCCTTTTGAAATATATATGGAAGCTGTATATGCTCTGCACCATTTTCAATAAAACGCAATAACGTCATTTTAGTCTCAATTTTATACGTTGTGCTAATTTTCTTTCAATTGTTGCAAAATTTACCTAAAATCCACCGAAAATATATGTGGGAGCCATATCTAAATCTGAACCGATTTTCACAAAACTGAGCAGTTCAGTTAAAATCGGACGAAAATATATATGGTACGCTATGCCAAATTTCGCACAATTCAAATGATATATAGGGACTTTGTTGCACCTTTTGCTTTAAAACGGCCGACGATACATATGGGAGCTATATCTAAATATGAACTGATTTTCAGGAAACTTAGCATACTTCATTACAGATTCAATTCAGTACGCTAATTCAAATTTCGAGCAAATCGGAAAATATGGTGCACCATTTACATAAAATCGGATGAAAATATATGTGGGAGCTATATCAAAATCTGAACCGATTTTCGATTTACATTAAATCAGACCAAAATATATATATGAGAGCTATATCTAGGACGGACGAACATGCATAAATTGACTCCGAGAGTGATTCTCGATTCCTTTTGTCTGTTACAAACATATGCACAAGGCATAACACCCTGCACCACTGTGTGGTGATGGGTAAAAAAAATCAAAAATTTCAATAATTTCATAATGAAGGCTTAAAGGAATAATACGTTACCAATTCTAGCCCAAAACATCTCAAAATAGCAACTACTATGTGGTGCAATCAAAATAGGTCGATACAAAATTCGTGGAAAGGCAAATATGTTTCATATTATTTTTGCAAATTTTTTCTCACTTATTAAACCTTCCTCCACTAACATTTCCAGACTAACATAAAATAAATCCGTTCAGCCGTAATCGAGTTTAAGCGAGATTTATTTGTTTTAAATTCGAAAAAAAAACTTAATTATATTAGACATAAATTAATTAAATTAACATTTTAAATCGAACTGTAGTCATACTCGTCTTATATTATATTTATTCTGAATATTTAAATCCCAAGTATTTTCTTCCCATTGTACACCAACAACATCAAACGGGTGCAATGACCAGAAAGTGATATTTTACTTCCTTAATTACTATTGTTGTATGCATTCCCCATTGTTTAATTGTATCCCTCTCAGTTCGCTGTGCCTGTCTCAATTCCAGTCGTTGTTTTTTGGAGTGCATACTACTCAACAATTCACTCATGCGCATTCAAATGCAATGTGGACGGAGTAATTTCACAGGGTAACGTAATTCGCCAGCCATACTAACAAGTCTGTTTACTTGGCAAATCCAATCATCCCTTGCTCTTGTTTCCTTATTTTCACTTTCCATACATGTTATTGTACCAACCGGTCAGTATTTAATCCAAATATCCTTACATTAATCTTAAAGAACAATAATTAGAATTTCACGTTATTTTTACAATGACAATAAAAAATTCTGAAATTCTCCCATGACTATATTTCCATAGAAACAGCAAAAAGAACCCCAATTTGATCTAGAATTTAGCTACCGACAATGTATTGTAATAGGTCAAAATCCCTGTTCAAGAAAACATCTGTTGTTTACATTAATTTATGCAAGCGAACTTCTTCCTCTTCTTCTCCGTTCTTTGTTCTTTACATCGAATCCCTTTATTGAATTCTTAATATGGTTTAGGTTTACTTACATGGAATTGGTCACAAGTGTGTTCAAGGTCATTACAGATTTTTGCCAAAGTATCGTATTTCGTTCTTCGGACAGTTCATTGCTCCAACAGTTGCACCCCAAGTTGTAATCCAGACTTACACCGGCAAAAGCTTCTGCCGATCAGCTAAAAAATAAAAACAAAAGCAGTGATTCGTTACGTCCACCTGGCTTATGCATAGATGTAGATATTCATACATTGTTTTTATTGTAAAAACAATAAAAACAAATTTGGCTAGAAGTTGTAATTGACTGAGAACAGAATTGTTTTATATTGTGACAAAATAATTTAGGAAAAGGGTAAAGTTGTATTGTGATTTATCACAGGGAAGCCTATTGAAAAAGATGCCTATCGATACTGATTCAGCTCCGATATATAGTTAAAACAAAATACTTAACATGTGTCCTGTTTAAACGAAATTTTGTATAGCCTATTGAATTACGCCTAGATTTTCTTGCGTCAAATTTGTTTCGAATCGGTTTAGACTTGGATAATAGCTCCCATATATAATTCGTTCGTTTTGATAGCACAGGATTAACTCCCAACTGCCCAATTTAAACGAAATTTTGAATGAGATTCAGACTTGAGACAGTGTTAACGTTTATAGCAACATATCAGTTATAACGACGGCAGGCAAAAGTTTCTGAAAATGTTATGCCCACTATTTGATATCGTTTATAACGAATATCGCGTATTGCTACAAATCGCTCGCAGGGTACTGTACTCACAAGGGACCATCGTTATATGCGATTTCGACTGTATATATTTTGGTGCGATTGTATGTTAATGGTTGCACTAAAGACCCTACGTTTTTCCAATCGTCTCGAAAGTTTGCATATCGTACTGAATTGAGTCTAGAATGACGTGTGTCAAGTGCTCTCTAAATATGTGCAGATTTAGATAAAGCTACCATATTTTTTTAAACCTTATTCCTCTGCTTCAAATGTCAATTTACAAGCGACATGTAAATTCGGGCTGAATATTACTAAATAGGGAACAAAAACCTTATAGACCCATACTGAAAATTACCTGCAAATAAATGATGACTCTCCAAGTAGCTAGAAATTAAATTACACCAACGTCGAGTTGTAAATGCGCCTAGGACATACAAATATTTGACATGGGACGAGAACATTATATGGGGGCTTTATCAAAACTCGGAAAACTTCAAATAGCAAATATCAAACACTTTGAAGATTAAAGAATTAAAATGTATCAGTCGGTTTCAACGACAGATATATACTATCAGCCTATGGTTTGCGGAGGTCTTCGGAATTACATACAGGTTTTATTGCTTCGCTTCATAAATGGTATATGTCTTTTATCAGAGAAGTTTCGGATTTAATGTTGATCAAATCGGATATTCAACATCCTTCAATTTAAATTTGCAAATTTATAAAATATTGATCCTTTGTGTGGGTGGTGCCAGGAAGAGAGAGCCGACAGGTCCGAACTTCGGACTTGATCTTGACTTGGTATAGATAAGAGGTTTTGCAGAGTTTGGTTCAAATCGGACATTCCATTCGCCTGATATTGGATTTATAAAGAAATTTTGGACCATTAGGTGGGGAGGTTCCAGAAGGAGTGGATCAATGGGGTCCCACCCTCGAACTTCATCTCGACTTGTTGGAGATAATAAGTTGTACGACGTTTGGTTAAAATGAGACATTATTTTTTGCTTAATATGGAATTTATAAATACAGAAGTGGACCAATAAGTCCCATCTTCGATCCTGATATTGGCTTGGTAAGAATAATGGGTTATACAAAATTCGGTTCAAATCTGTTCACATGATGATATTACAAAAACATTTTTTGCACAAATATAATCATTTTGTGGGGGAGGTACAAGAAGGTATGGACAAATATTTCCTATTTTCAACTTGAACTAAGTTTGGAAGAAAGCCGGTCTAAAACCAATATTTCAATAAGGAACATTTTTGCGTATCAAAGTGAGACACATATCGTGGTTTAAAATGTTTACTCATAATACCCTACACAACTTCCGTGGAACACTAACTTTCTGCGGATCTATATTTCGCGATATTTGCCCTCCTTCCCAATTTTTTTCAACTGACTTGACCCGCCGAATATTGACCGATTAAAACAGCCATTTTAATTAGTTGGCCAGATTCCCTTCCCCAATGTAATGTGTTCGGCTTATTATTGTGGTCTATAGATTGGCTTGCAGAACACATAAAAATTAAGTTCCAAAAAGTAAATTTGTCGTATTTGACCATAACCGGAAATTCCTGTAATATTTCAAATAATTTCGATCAGTGCGAAATATATCCCTTCTAGTGTGGCAATGCTAATCAGAATGGGTAGATCCCTGTAAATATTAACGCATAACTCCCATATGCGAGTACAAGACTACAACAATAAAATTGGTATCAATTTAAAGGTGAACCACTCCAATAGTATATACTAGCAACTTCTGGGGTCTATATCCTTCGGAAGTAAATAAATTCGCCATAGAATACAAATTTTCATGCTTATTTCATAGTCAGATCCCTTAATTAATATGAGCTAGAATTTTCAAAATACTTCAATTCCTTTATATACAGGCTATTTCCAGTGTTATTCAAAATGTTTTAAACTTAGGATGAATAGATACTCCAGAACCCCCGAAATATTTCAACACATGAAAATATTTCACAAATAATATTAGGTGGGGGAAAAAGAAATCCATTGTTTTATTTGAACTATAGAACTTTTTTTAAGATGCTTCGGAATGTCAGATTTTGACCAAATATGCACTGTTTTTTTGTATAATATATCATAATGCCTCTCTCATAGACGTCCTGTTCTTTATTTGCAAAAAATCTATTAGTCGGTTTTCACAATCCTCCCCAGATATAAATTTTTTATCATTAAAGAAATTTTGCAATGCAAGAAAAAGACTGTATGGCGGATGCTCTAAACCAAGCTCCCGAAGGTTTTGGCGAGTCACTGTAGATGTGTGTGGCCTAGCGTTGTCCTGGTGGGACACGACAACTCTCCCGTTGGCTAATTATGGCCGTTTCTGCTCAATTATGAATGGTTTAAAACAGTTTTAGTCCCAATTTAGATTAGGCGAGTTTACTTGCGGCAAGTCTTTGTCTGTAGGAGAGAGGGGCAAAGGGAATAGAAGTGGAAAAAATTGCTCGTACCAATAATTTTCTGGCAATTCGTTTTGTGTATTTCGTATTTGTTGACATTTTATATTTATTTAAATGTGAAAAACTATTGACATAAAATGAAAAAAATATATTTTCGAAACCGAATTGCCTTGTATTGACGCATGATTTTTAGATTCTAGGCCATGTTACGACTGTCGATAAAATCGAAGAAATGATCGAAGTTGATCGGCATGTTATCAACTTCGATCATTTCTCCGATTTTATCGACATTTTCGACGACCAGCCTAGCTGCATCAAAAATGTAACATCAAAAATACCTGTACGGAATCTACGAAACCAAAAAGTATCGGAAGCATAAACATCATTAACATTTCCGCCTTTGTTAAATTAAAACTGTAAAATGTAGCGAATTTTCTCTTTGTTCACTTCCATCTTTAACATCCTGTAACTCACAACTAAATGCAAAAAGCAAAATATTTTTTTACTGCGAAATGCCATAAATCTGAAATTGTACAGCCATCTGCCGAATTCGATTTCTTTTTCCCCAAACTAATACTTTTTATCTTCTGAATATCTGGTCATTTCATATATTTGTTGCCCACCAAAAATCCGGACTTCCAAATGTTCTCTTCCATAAAAATGCATAGTACTTGGTCTATAAATCAAACCTGAGTATTCAAAGGAATTATATCAAAGCTGTTACTTCAGTTCTCCTAAAAAGTATTTTTTTTTTAAATTTTGGGATGATCGATACATAATAGTGATATTTAATTTTACTACAATTTATAATAAATAGATGGGCATTCTTAGCTACACTGATTTATCGTAAACTCCAGTATAGAATCAATATTTGGAAGAGCTAGAAACAATATTTTTTTATAAAGTAAGAATTCCCATTGAAACCATGAATTTAAATTAAAATAATTTATTGCAATTTGAATTGTTGACAAATGTAATTTTAATTGTTAAAAAATAAAAAAATAAATTTTTATTTATTCACCACCATCAGTTCTGAGAATAAATCTATTAATTTAAAGTGACTGGTGGTGTGACTGGACCTATATCAAGCGGTGGTAGTATAAAGTTGCTGACCTTTTTGAGTGCATTCTAGAGACGAATATATGCTGAGAAGTAAAGTAATAAGATTGCAAATAACAACAACATGGCACACCCTTATCGAAGACCAAGACTACGTCGATGACGATGATGATACCTTTAAGATTTACTTAAGGGATCAGAGACAATAACAAAAGCACACTAAAGAACAATGAAAGCAAAATCTCATCGACAAAAACAAACCCTTTTTGCTGTGCTGTGTTGATTACGTTTTTTGTTGTTTTTGTTTGCTTGGTGGTTCTTGGAGCTGGTTGCAGGCCAAAAACTCTGTCTGTACAATCTCAAAACTTGTCCAATCAATTATAAAACAGTGGTGGTCACTCACTGCAAATTTGTTTTTCCATTGCAAAGATTAATTCTTGTCTGTTGTGTTTTTGTTCTCCTTCGGAAAGCTGCATTCGGCATTCAAGATCATAAACATAAACTCTACGAGTAGGGATGATGTCGAATTCTGATGGGGAAGATGATTTCTACTCAATTTCACTGAATAGCAGCAGAGGATGAGTAGGTAATGAGTGCTTTCGTTTTTCATCTCTGCCAGAGCTATAAATATAAGTTATCCTGCCGCAAAACATCATTCAGTGTTTTGTGTTGAGACTGTTTAGAGTTTTATATGGTGTTCCTGATCGTTGTGCTTTACTGGATTTTGGACCTAGTTTTGAAATTTCAATAATCAAGAAAATATTTCATCATTATCACCATCTTCATCATCCGTCATCATCACTGTCCGGCATGCCAAATTTAGGAAGCACCAATTCACGTCGCCATTTACAGCTGCAGTACTAACAGAAATTTGGATTAATAATCAACACATCATGTATCTGTTGACGAGCTTAAAAGGTATGAATCGGATTGGTATGAAAGCCAAATTTGATCTCGTTATCTTTTAGAAGAAATGTGTGTGACTTGTGAAGTGAAAATAAATAGTGAAAAAAAATTCCAAAGAAACAAGTATAAAGAAATGAAAATATACCTTAAGTCTCTAAGCATATATTTAAAGGGAACGCCCCCCCACTCTCACGATTTTAATTTTTCAAGATTTTCAATGGGCTGGTAAATCAATACCAATGCTTGTTAAGGTTTGTAACTTTGCACATATATATTTGAAGATTTAAAAGAGAGGAAAAATTATTTACAAAAAAATGTGTGTTGTTGTTTTTTGTAATTAAAGAGAAGTCTTTATTTTTGATGTCGGGCATGATAACTCCTCATTGGAACATCGGAATCCGAAAATTCCAATGGTGTTAGAAAGAGTACATGTCTGGCTCTCGTATGAACTAGGATTATTGACTTCGCTCTAAAAATAAAAAAATGTGGGAAATTTTGAAAAAATGTTTTTGGAAAATCGCCGATTTTTGACCAAAAACCAAGTTAAACCAGTGAGCGGAGCAGTATAGTCGGACGGGGCCGACCATATGATACCCTACACAACTACCACGAAAATCTAACTTCTGAGGTTCTATGTTCTGAGCCTGGTCAATATTTCGCGATATTTGCACCCTCTAGGTCAACAAATAGTACTAATATTCAGTACAGTACTTCTAATTACTTGTCCAGATTCCCTTCACCGTGAGTTGTGTTGTGATGTTCGGGATTCAATTGTGGCCTATAGATCGACTCAAAAAAAAAAACACACAAAAAATAGGTTTTCGGTCATATCATCCCAAAATTTTAATCAGATCATCACCGAAGATTATAGGCGCTATCCTTGACTATACCTGGATCCTTATGGAAAATTTCAAGTTGATCAGCACTATATTTCCGCCCTCTAGTGTGGTAATGGGTTATTGAATAAAATCTGAATACGTAAGACCCTGTAAATATTTAAGTGTAATATCTAAGTGTAACAACTCCTCTTGGATATGCTTTTAACGCCTCGGGTCTATGTCCTTCAGGGGTAAATATATACGGTATAGACTACAAATTTTTTCATTTTTCACACATAAGTCAGGGCCCATTTGTCCCGCTAAATATTGACCGATCTTTATGAAAACAGGCATGTTTATTCTTTGGCCCGATCCCCTTCTCCATGTAAAATTTCGCGGCGTTACAAACTTTAGGTTCTGCACAAAGCTATAATACCCTGACAACATAGTTGTGTAGGGTATAAAAATAATGAAGATCTTCACCGATTGGCTTTATCCTAGTTCATACGATAGCTACACACTCCCAGAGAAACGTGTAAAAATTTGAAATCGATTGGGTTATTAGTTTTTGAGTTATCGTGCCCGCCATTCACAAAAGAGAAATACGCGTTTAATGTTTGAGAAGCCTTTTAGCCGCCACTTAAATGTGAAGAATCTAATGCCTTCCATAGATGTACATAATAATTTCATGAGATATATTTTATTGTTCTCTTACATGAGTAGAATTGTCATACCTAAAATTCTAATTCAAAAATAAATCTAAAAAAAACCAATGACTCTTGATAGCCACGATTATTGACAGCTCCTCAAGAATATTTCTAAAAAATCACCCTGATATATATAGCCCCTGGAGAAAATTTATGAAAAATCACGCTTATATACAATATTTTCTCAAAAATGTTCTTTAAAACTCTACGCTTATTGGTAGCCCCTCAAAAATAATCTTTTAAAACTCCACGCTTATTGAAATTCCGTCAAAATATTCATTAAAAACCCCACGCTTTTTGATAGCCCCTCAAAATATTCTTTAAAAACTCCACGCTTATTGATACCGTGTTGGTCCCTCCAAAAAACATCCTTTACCAATCGTAGCATATTTACAGGACTGTGACAAAAAGTCGATGTCATGATCTGGAGTGTAAGTCCTTTGTGAGAATGAAAGACCTTAAAGAGTATTTTAAGGATCCCGAAGGATAGAAAATTCGCCATACGTCATAAGTTTTGAGTTATGATATGATACATTTTTAGTAGGTAACTCTGAAGTTTGTAGATTTTGGGAGACATGTCAAAAATGAAATGAGGGTTATTTTTATAAAACATATCATCATTCTATCTCGCTTGCTTGATAATATTTTTCTTCTTTATTTTATTAAACTAAATACCACCATAAGAGATTTTTCGAACTCCATATATTTTACAAAAATGTCACTCATAAAATGTTAGATTTAGACGCTTGTTTTCATCGCCCTTTTCAACATTTACCCGAATTTGTCATATAAAACCCGCCACCAACCAAACACGCACAAGAGATTTTTTATAACCTCCACCATAGTATGGAGGGTATATTAGTTTTTTTTTTCGTTTGTAACGCATCGATACATATATAAAATAATCATTTCCGACCCTATAAAGTATATATACTCTTGATCAGCGTAAAATTCTATGACGATATAAGCATGCCCGTCTGTCTGTTGTAATTACTCTAGCGTATAAACGAATTTAGATGCAGGCAGGTCAAGTTCGAAGATGGGCTACATCGGTCCACGTTTAGACATAGCTCCCATAAAAGGGCACCCCCCCCCCCAATTTTACAATAGGTTTTTCTGGTAGCCCCCATATAAGAGGTACCCAATTTTCAGTTTTTGGGGGGTTTTGACCGGATTTTCCCACCGAATTGGCTGTAATTTAGTACTTTGAGTTCTTATTTGGTAGCAAATCTCTCCACAAAAAAATATAAATATAGGTCCATTTTTATGGTATTTTGAGTCACTTATTTGGCCCAAGGACGAACCCTATTGAAATTGGGAAAAATCGGTTCAAATTTAGATATAGCTCCCATATATAATTTCGTCCGATTTAGGGTAAATGGTGCACCAAAGTCCCTATATATCGATTCGCACGAAATTTCGGATAGCGTAATGAATTAGGTCTAGAATGATGTGTGTTCGGTTCAGATTTAGATATAGCTCACATATATATTTTCGCCCGATTTAAGGTAAATGGTGCGCCAAAGATCCCAAAAATCTTTCGATTTGCACGAAATTTGGGATAGCGTACTAAATTAAGTCTAGAATGATGTGTGCTAAATTTCGTGAAAATCGATTCAGATTTAGATATAGCTCCGATTTATAATTTAGTCCGATTTAATAGAAATGGTGCACCAAAGTTCTTATATATCTTTCGTTCAATTTCGTTCATGCCAAAGTTCTTTCGAAAAGGCAATTATGTAGAATATATTCAGAGTGGTGAAGGGTATCATATAGTCGGCCCAGTCCGACTTTACTACTTTCCTTACTGGTTTATATTGAAAAAGTTATTCTGCCATTATATGGGCGTAGTCGTTACTGGGAATAGTCAGTTTTTACCCTACAAAGACGATTTAGCCATCTGTTGTAATCATTCAGCCTTCTAAAGATATCGTGATAAAAAAACTCAAACCTGACAATAATGAAATATATCTCCTCCATATAATGACACCTCCTGAAGGAAAGAATTGAGATAAAAAATATAAATGTTGGGTTCAAACATATACCGGTCATTAATTAGGCATAGCCCTCATACACTATTTAACCAATATTGGTCCCCCTTTAGGCATAGCCTCATATATCTTTGTAATTTAAATTACAGTAGTTTGAGGATTTTATACTCTACCATGCCTTATCGGTATCAGTCCACGTTTTTGAGCTTTCAGATTTTAGGTAAAAACCCCATTAAAAATTGCTGAAATTTGTATTTGGTGTACATTATGGTTTATTTAAATCGATTTGTAGAATTATCGGTATATGCACACTTTTTGGTATATTCCCTATATTTTCATTGCAAGTATATGTTAGTATACGTATGGTGAAGGGTATACAAAAGTTAGGCCCGGCCGAGCTTTTTTCTCTTTTTCTTTCTCAATCTCTTAGATAATAAACGAGTATTTAAAGTTTTATGGATTGCGTTCATAAAATGCAGAAATATTCTGCTTTTGAAATTGCCTGAAGGACATGTCTCGCTACAATCCTAAAAACCGTAAATGCTTGCATATGACACCATAATTGTATCAAATGTGGAAAAAACATTTTTGTAGTTTTCAATTTCAAGTATATATTATAATACCTACACAATTTTCATTGTAGTTTTATTCATTTCCTACTTATTTATTTTTTATTTATTTTTGTTTTTTTTTTTTTTTTTTGTATTATTTGTATTATGAATTTTCTAAAACCCTTCATTTTTTCTCATTTCAGGTGACTGAATGATACTTCCATGGAAATTAAATCACAAAAAAATAAAACAGGGACGACCACAATAATCATGCATACACCACACCCAACCCGCCCCCAACCAACAAAACGATCACCATGGACCATCGATGAAACTCTCAATATGAGCTTGACACTAAAACATTGAATCACCCAATGCTGGGATACTTCAAACGATGTTTCGATATTTAAACAAAATTATAATTTGTTATTAATTTAGGTTAAATGAATAAAAATTGCAATAGGCGAAAAAAATGTTTGCTGGCCCAGCAGCAAAGTGTTCAGTGTTTCTATCTACCAAGAATGGAGGGGAGTGTTAAATTATACCACCACACTACAATAACAAGCAGAGTATAGAGTATAAGAAGAAGTGTGGAGCACGTAATGAACTATTTAACATATTTTATGGGATTGGATTTCGAAGTACTTTTTTTTAATTGTGCCTCAACTTAACTCCTCGACATAGTGATTGGAGGAAGAATTGAAAAAAAGACTTCCGCATACCGTCTTTGTGTGTTTTTGTTTTGGTCTGATGTTCTGGTCATTTCGTTGCTTTTGTGAAAAATACTCACGACTGTATAATTTAGTTTTTAAATTAGCAATGGTCGTTGTTTAATGTACGCGAAATTGAATTGTAAATTAATTTAGCGAAAAATTGGCAAAATGATAACATGCGGTAGGTAAGTGATTGATAATTGTGTAGATACGCTTTCTATGTGAGGGTGTTGAAATGTTCTAGATATAATTTAATATGAATACAAACATATATGTAGTGAGGTTATAAAAAATTGATTTTGGTATAGTTGAAGTCTTCGAAATATTCGTCATACAAAAATATTTTCATACACCGATCATCAGAAGTAGACGAACAAATTGTCAAATCTAGCATTAGGTCGTAATTATGGAGAGTATGGGATTTGGATAAAGATTAGATTCCTATAGATCATCTCAATGGTCCAAAAAATGTTGATCGAATTAGATATTCAATTTGCCTCAAATGAAATTTAAAAGCTTATAAAATATTGACCCTCTGTCGGGGACGTACCTTGATCGAGACTAATAATAGGTTGTGCAAAGTTTGGTTCATTCCATTCCCCTGATAACGAATTTATAAATATTGAACATTTTGACCGTTTGTTGGGGAGGTACCAGAATAAGTGGACCAATGGGTCCCATCTTCGGATTTGATATAAACTTGGTAACGATAATATTTTTTACAAAGTTTGGTTCAATTCGTACATTCCATTCGCTTTATATCGGATTTATAAATATTTAATGGTTCCATCATTTGTGGGGGAGATACCAGAAAGTTTGGACCAATGGGACAAATCTTCGTACTTGACCTTGGCTTGGTAAATATAGTAGGTTCTACAAAGCTTGATAAAGATAATAAATTGTACCAAGTTTGGTTGAAATCGGACAATCCAGTCGCTTGATAGTGGATTTAAACACATTGGAAATGTGATCATACACCAGAAAAACTGGACACATGGGTCCCATCTTCGGACTTTATCGGATAGTCTGTTCGCATGATCTTCTAAAATGTATTTCTTGCTCAATTTTGACAGTTTTGTGGGGGAGGTACCAGAAGGAGTGAAGCAATATTCCCCATCTTCGAACTTGAACTGAAATCGGTTACTCCCTTCGACAGTTATCGTGCGCACAAGCCGGCCAGACGGACGTGCATTTGTAAATCGATTAACTGAAACAGATTTGGTCCGATACTTCGATACATTTTTGCCGTATTAACATTTATATACCCTCATTAGCCATTAGGTTTTCGCAAAGCTTCTTTAACCAAGATGATGTTGAAATAGCAAATAACCGAGTTAAGAGTAATAAAGCAGCAGATGCCGATGGATTACCAGCCGAACTATTCAAGACTGGTGGTCAGATGCTGGTCAGGAGAATGCACCAGCGCATTTGTACAATTTGGCTAGAGGAATGCATGTCCAATGATTGAAACCTCGACATTCTGTGTCCCGTGCACAAAAACGTAGAAAACACGATATGTGCCAACTATAGAGGACTGTGTGAACGACTGATGCTAATTGGACCACATTGGCCACAGGTTCACTCTGCGACAAATCCTGGAAAAGACCCATGACAAACACATCGACACATTCCACCCATTCGTCGACTATAAAGCCGCATTGCACAGCCCAATCCTATCAGAGGTGTTTAAAGCCTGCCTGTCTGCGTTCGGCATACCTGTAAAATTGCAGGATAACTTTATGTAGGATAACTTTAACTGGCACAAGGTCAGCAGTTAAAGTCGGAAAGGTCATACGAGAAGCAGAGGTGAACCGAAATGACACTCTGTACACCAAACAACACATGTTCCTCGCCTACGCCGACGATAATGGGTCGAACATTGTGAGCGGTAACAGTCACCTTTGAACAAATTAAGTAGGAGTCTCCCAAAGTGGATCTGACAGTAAATGCGAAAAGATCAAGCTGATGGCATCAACGCGCAAGACACCTAGTAGGCTCGGACTAATTGTGGAACTTGAGAACTACAGCTTCGAGGTAGTCAAAGATTTCATATAGCTTGGTATTTCTTTCAAATTCGTAGGAGAATAGTGTTGGCCAACATATACTACTATGGTCTAAGTAAGCAATTTGGAAACAAGGCCACCTCTCGCCAGACCAAACTCACACTTTACAAGACGCTGATACTACCCGTGCTTTTGCAGCAGTTGAGACAGCTCTTGGAGTGTTTGAAAAAAATTCTCCGAGAGCTCTTTGGACCAATCTCCGTCGACGGTGAATATCACCGGCGATTGAACCATGAGTTGTGTCTGCTGTGACTAAGTTGGCTAGGCCATGTTGTGAGAATGGATGAAGATGCCCCAGCTCAAAAGGCATATACAAGCGATCAAGTGAAAGACAAAATCTCGGAATACGGTCTTTCAAATTAGTAGAGCTGTACACCAGGCCGATGCGCCTGGAAATCTTTTTTAAAGCTCGGCTTATGTAATAAATATTCTGTCACAAGCCAACTAATTAAGCCAATAGGCTGAGGGTATAAAAATCACAAAATACCGTATCGTTATATGTAGTCAAAGTGAACCTATAGTGATGATTTGGTAGTAGGAAGATTTAAAAGTCAATTATGTTTCAAAACTTGCCCATACTCTACAAAATACCGAAATTTTGTGAGGGCTATCTTGGAATACTAAAATATGAACCTTTTGGAGCACAATTGAATACTTAACAATTTAAAAAAGCGTTAAGTCTGGCCGGGCCGAACTTTGGATACCCTCCACCATAGGTAAACTGACAGACACTTTCAATTTGATCTCAATCGGTCCAATATTAGAAGTTGGTGCACCATTCACATAAAATCGGACTACACTATATATGGGAGCTATATCTGAATGTGAACCGATTTTCTCCAATTGCAATAGGGTTCGACCTTGGGCCAAGTAAGCAACCTTTGCCAAATTTCATCGAATTTGGATTATAAATACGACTTGTACATTGCTCAAAAAATACATGGACGGACATGCATAAATCGACTCAGAAAGTGATTCCATGCATATTCTCAAAAGGAACCATGGGTCTATCTCGAATCCTTTTGCCAGTTACAAACATATGTAGAAAGACATAATACCCTGCGCCACAGTGTTGTGAAGGGTATAAAAAGGGAATGAATATTAATAATTTTAGGCAGTGAGATTTGTTACCATATACGACTACAAAACAAGAAATTACAGCGATTTCGGTTGAAAAACGTGCTCAAGAACTCCAAAATACCAAAAAAAAATTGACCTATATTTTTTTAGTGGAGAGATTTAGTAGCCAATTAGAATTCAAAGTACTAAGTCAATTCGGTCGACAACCTCTAAAATACTGAAAATTGGCGCGTACCGTTATATGGGGGCTACCAGAAAAAAATGGACCAATATTTATAATTTTTAGTGGATAAATTTGGTACATTAGCCCCAATGTTTCAAATTTCGAATTCGGTTGAAAACGCGCTCAAGAACCCCAAAATAGCGAAAATTTGTCTGCAGACAAAATACGACTGTATGCAAAATTTTGGCGATCTATTTAAATTGGTTTAGACACTAGAGTGATTAAAAAGACAAACGGACGGACAGACGGACTTGCTTTAATCGTCATAGAATTTTACGCTAATGTAGAATATATATATATATATATATATATATATTCTTGATAGGGTCGATGAGTTACAAACAGAAAAACAAACTTAATATACCCTCCATACTATGGTAGAGGATATACAAATCGAATTTAATGCTTAAAAAAATTTTCATGTGTTTAATGTATTAAATTTTGACAAAGAACTAAATTAATTTGATTTTAGATTGTTATTTTTTTCTTTTTCAAAATAGTTTTAAAAAATCACAAACAAATTATATTTAACATTTAATTTAAAAAAACGTACTGCAATTCTTCCAAAAAAGCAGTTAAAACATAAATCAATTCATTAGCCAAAAGAAATAAAAACTGAAAAATTTAAATAATGAACTGTTTTAAAACGGTGGTGTACAACAGTACCGTTTCTGTGTGTGTTTGCGTTTTTCAAAATCTGGAGTTGGAGGAGATTAATGGTTTTTGATTGTTAACGAATTACCGATTAAACAACTGATAAGGGCGTTGCAACAACAACAACGATTTTATGGTTATGTTCAGATGACGTTCGTACCCCCACATATGCAGAATACGTTAATACATTTATTTACATGTCATGGAAATGGTAACATTGCAAATTGACCTTGTCCAGATCATTTGCGCATTATTCGTGTAGTTATGTATGGAGTTTCGGAATTTTGTTATTTTTTTCTTTCATTCAACTGTTTTTTTATTATTTGTTGGCCACATTAAGAGCATTAAATTACCGTTTATTGTCCACGGCTATAAACTTTTCCTTTGTATTGAAATAGTTTTGTACTGCGTTCACAGAGTAAAGTGTATGTATGGATCAAGGTACAAAATGCCCACAGCATGATGTGGCCAATTATGTTTGGTTGGACCTGCCTGCCATTCTCACACCTTGCTCGATTTTTTAAAAAAAAAACAAAAGCAAATCTATACACAAACATTCCAAAATATGTTTTGGAATGCCAACAACAATAATAATAACTTCATTATGTAGGAATTTGATTAGCCACTCTGGATCGAGTATTACCAATGAAAAAAGTGTGGCCATTTGAATTAAAATAGATTTCTAAGCGAAAAATATACAACTGCAACCGCATTTCTACGATTTTCGATAAACATCATACTGAAGTCCTTAGTCTTGGTTTAAGTGCTCCAATGGCTTGGATTTTTCATAAGGTGGAGCGTATATTAAATTTGTCATTCCGTTTACACCTTGAAATACTCACCGGAGACCTCATAAAGTATGTATATACTTGATCAGAATAAAATTCTATATCGATTTATGCGTGTACCTCTGTTTGTTGAAACATCGATAGAGATCGTAATATTTAAGATAGAGCCCTGACATTTTGCTCAGACATTGCTAGTACTCCTAGGATGTTTGGTGTTTCAAATGGGATATTTCGTCCACGTTTTGGTGCAGCCCCCCAATATTCAGTAATTGGGATTTTTGACATGTTTTCCAACTGAATTGGCTGTAATTTGATATTTGGGTTTTCATTGAATAACACATCTCCATACCAAAAACCAGTGAGCGGAGCAGTATAGTCGGACGGGGCCGACCATATAATACCCTACCCAACGTCTATGAAAATCTAATTTTGCGTTAACAGGTCAACAAATACTACTAATATTCAGTAGACGACGGCTTTACTTGTACATATTCTCTTTGCCGTAGGTTATGTTGTGAGGTTGGGCCTTCAATTGCGGCCTATAGATCGACTCCGCCGTCTAGTGTGCTAATAAGTTACTAAATAATGTCTGAATACGTAAGCACCTGTAAATATTTAAGTGTAACTCCCACATCTGAGGACATGCGACCATATAATTGCTACCAATTTAAAGGTCAACCACTCCTCTTGAACATACTATCAACTTTTCAGGTCTAGGTCCTTCAGGGGCAAATATATACGCCATAGAATACAAATTTTGCCATTTTTCACAAAAAAGTCAGGGTCCATTTGACCCGCTAAATATTGACCGATCTTTATCAGAACATGCATGCTTATTCTCTCGGTCCCTTTCTCCATGCAAAAATTCGTGGTGTTTGGGCCATAATTGCGGCAACTGGAGCGACCAGAAAAATCGACAAAAATAATGTTTTTGGTCCATTTCATCCCCTAAATATTAACCGATCTTTTTACAGCTAGTCCAGATATGACGATCGGTATACTTGATGGTGGGTCTAGGACCAATATTTCGCGGCGTTACAAACTTTTAGGGCTGCACAAAGCTATAATACCCTGACAACATAGTTGTGTAGGGTATAATTATTAATATTCACCGTATCCAAACTTTTAGGACCTTCCATCAATAAAAGTTTGGACGGGCCGAACATAACATCGCTTTTACTTGTTTTATTTGTATTCATAAGACCGTAGGTGGGGATTTTTAAATATGTTTTTAAAAAGGACGCATCGATACTTTTTGAAGAACCATAGGCGTGGAGTTTTTATTATTATTTTTTAAATGTAGTTAAATTATAAAAGGACATAGGAGCGGATTTTTTTAATATTAATAGGCATGAGTTATAAAGTAAATTTTTAAATGGATTTTTAACGCTATAAGATTGGAATTTTTAAAAGCTATAGACAAGGATTATTTAATAATTGTTTACAGGCCATGTGTGTGGAGTTTTTAATTATTTTCAAATGTCATAAAATGGGATTTTTTGAAGCCAAACGAAAGGACTTTTTAATAGAAACAAATTTTTAGCGATGTTTAAGGCTTCTGTTAAATACCATAGGCTATATTTTTTTTATTAATTTGTATGGCTAATATGTGAAATTTTCAATAGCTATGGTAATAATTGTTTTAAAATCCGTAAGTGAGGATTTTTATACCCTTCACCACACTATGGTACAGGGTATTATGTCTTTGTGCATAGGTTTGTAACAAGCAAAAGGAATCGATATAGACCCATGGTTCCTCTTGAGAATATGCATAGAATCAC
Organism: Musca vetustissima; assembly: GCF_032173495.1. Classification (NCBI taxonomy): domain Eukaryota; kingdom Metazoa; phylum Arthropoda; class Insecta; order Diptera; family Muscidae; genus Musca; species Musca vetustissima. The sequence goes on from NW_026874609.1 coordinate 74,783, forward strand.
TTTCTGAGTCGATTTATACATGTCCGTCCGTCTGTTGATGTTAAATTGTAAACAAAGGACAAATCGCATTTATAATCCGATTTGGTTGAAATTTGGCACAGTTCATTTATTTGGCCCAAGGACGAACTCTATTGAAATTGGGAAAAATCGGTTCAGATTTAGATATAGCTCCCATATATATTTTCGTCCGATTTAATGTAAATGGTGTACCAAAGTCCCTATATATCTTTCGATTTGCACGAACTTTAGTATAGCTTACTGAAATAAGTCTAGAATGAGGTGTTCTAAGTTTCGTGAAAATCGGTTCAGATTTAGATATAACTCCCATAAATAGTTTCGCCCGATTTTAGATAAATGATGCACCAAAGTCCCTGAAAATCATTAGATTTGCGCGAATTTTGGACGTGTTATAAGTTTCCTGAAGATCGGTTGAGATTTAGTTATAGCTCCCATATATATGTTCGTCTGATTTTATGTAAATGGTGCACTAAAGTCCCTATATATATTTCGATTTGCACGAAGTTTGGCATAGCGCACTGAAAGCACCAAAGTCCCTGCAAATCTTTTGATTTGTACGAATTTTGGTATAGCGTACTTAATTAAGTCTTGAATGATGTGCTGAGTTTCATGAAAATCGGTTCAGATTTAGATATATCTCACATATATACATATTCGTCCGATTTAAAGTAATTGGGGCACCAATGTCCTTATATATCTTTCGATGTGCTCGAATTTTGGTATAGCGTACTGAACTAAGTCTAGAATGATGTGTACGCCTCCTATATATATATTTTCGTCCGATTTTAAGTAAAGATCCATAACTAGGTCGATTGACACAACGTACTGAAGTTAATATAAATTAATATCTGACAAGTACCTTTGAAATCGGTTCAGATATAGATATAGCATAACTTCCATATATTATTTCGACTTATGCACAGAGATGGTCCGTCAGAAACAGTGACGTAAATGACATACATTTTCGACGTTTATTACATACGTCAGAAACGTCGGAAACCCACCCAAAACCATTAGGTTTTTGACAAAATACCTATTTCCATTAATGAATTTGGAAATTACGTATGCTTTACTAAAATCCATATAAAATTTCAAAAAATTTTTCTCCAAAAAGTTTAGAATTTTGTATTAGTTCTAGTAATGAACAGACAGATATATGTAAAAATAATATGTATTTTTGAAAATAACGATATATGGTAATAATATTCGAATAAATGACGTTTTCTACATTTACTACATTTTATACAGGAATATGACGGTTTCGACGCTTACACCTTTTTGACAATCGAAAACCTAAAAATTCGTCATACGGACTATCCCTGCTTATGCATGTTAATTGTACACCAAATAACCAATGGGTGTCTGATTGAGATTAAATTTTAAACAGTGCAGCATAACGAATAGCATGTGTCAAGTTAGTTTTAAGTAGTTTTACAAAACTTAGCATAGGTTGCAGAATGACGTGTGCAGAGATTGGTGTTATTCGGTTTAGATATAGATAAAAATCACATATTTAAGTTCGTTGAATTTCATGTCAAAGTTCCTTCAAAATGGCGACGTCTTTTTGGATACATATGTAGAATATACCCAAAGTGGTGAAGGGTATCATATAGTCGGCCCAGTCCGACTTTACTACTTTCCTTACTGGTTTAATAATGTTTTAAAGGTCATATGCAATAATTTTACATTTTTTAAAAGCTACAGGAAATAATGTTTAAAGGTAATCGGATATATTTTCGTTCGATTTCACCTAAATGGTGCATCAAACTCCCAATTGTTGTTCGATCGAGACAAAATTTGGCATAACGTATAGAATTGAGGAGACTAGGATAGTGTGTTTTAAGTTTCATTGAAATCGGATCAGATATAGATATAGCACCCATATATAGTTCGCCCAATTTAAGTAAATGGTGCTCCATACTCCCACGGTTTTTTCAATTGAGACAAAATATTTTCGTCCAATTTCATGCAAATGGTGCACCGAGGAGCTTAAGTTTGGTGGCTTAACATGAAATATTACAGAGAGTATTAGATTGAAACTTGTTGAAATCGGTTCAGGTTTTGATATAGCTTCCATATATATTTACATCTGATTTCATCTAAATGGTGTACCAAATAACTAAAGTTTATTCGATTGTGACGAATTTCTGCACAAGGTATAATATTGGAGCTACAATGATGTGTATTAGAGTTTGTAAAATATATTCATATGTAAATATAACCTCTATATATTTTTATATAAGTGCATGCTATTTGTGTACCAAATAATAAAGGTTTCTTCTACCGAGATGAAAATGTGGACTGCGCATTGTGCTACACCAAAGAATCCAAGTGTGGCCGATTGATATGCAATTTTTCATAGATATTAGATATCTATGTAGGTCACTCATTTAATTTCGCCCGATTCCAATTAAATGGTCCTCTACAGATGATAAGTCTGTTCTATCAGGATATGGTAAATATTAGCATCTCTTTTATGTGCCCAAAGTGGTGAAGTGTGTCATATAGTCGTCCCCGTCCGACTTTTGAACTTTCCTTACTGTTTTTTTATAATTTTTAAAGGCAATAGTCGAGGATTTTTTTATTTTTTAAAGGTCACAGGTGTATTCTGTTATGAATTTAAAAGTCCTTTTAGGAGTCCATCTTATGGTCCATAACCATTGACTTGTTAAAATAAATCGTATTATCTGTAGACATAGGTTTATTAGAGTATATCTTATAGTCCATATGTATAATTTTTTATATTTTTTCAATTATGGATTGCCTATGGGACCATTTCATGGCCCATAGGCATTGTGGTTCTCTATGAGAAGAAGTTCTTGTCTTCTATAAGAAAGTTTTCTATCTGAAGAAAGTTTTATATTACATTTTTCTATTAGTTTTCTATTTAGATTTGGTGTAGGTTTACTTTCCACAGAAAAAAATTTACAAAAAGCCAATAACTCAAATTAAATGAAACAATTTAAATTACTGATACCGATAACATTTTTCAAAACTTTGTTTACAACCCTCTCTACTGACTTCATACGCGTTTAGCTACCGGCCAATAAAATAAACTCATAATCGTAAAAACCCAACCAGTCTAATCCACCACTATCTTATTTATCCACTAACCGCTATAGTAGATATGTAGGCTTTATCGAAATCATAATTGTGAAAGGTTAACTGTGAACGGAATTTATTACCTTCCTTTCATCATCATTGTAACAAGTGCGTTCAAATTATTTAACATTAACGTAATTGTTTTGCGTTATAATTTTTTGAATGGAATTTCAATTTCATAATGATCTCCATTATTTTGTCGGTTTTGGTTTCAATTCAGTTTATAGATATTTGAACTTGAAATGATATCAAGGTTGAAGTAAAAGTTTCATGTTTTTTATTGAAAATCATTTTAATTGATTTATGTTTGAGCTGGGAACAAAGCAATCAGGTCAACATTGTATCGGGCTATGTATGGTTTTTTGGTTGTAGATAAATATATGTTAAGAATATGGTTAAACTATTAGAAATTTGATTGTAGATGGGGGGTGCTTCATCAGTTTCCGAAAAACGTTTTTAAACATTTAAAATATCGAAATTGATGACGAGCCGTTATATGGGGACCATATCGAAACCTGAAACTATTTTTTAATTTTATGCATGGATGTGAAACTATTTTTTAATTTTATGCATGGATGTATACAAAACCTTTTCAAACTAGGAATAGAAAATTATATCCATTTCTATTCGGAACAACATAGGATTTCCTGCTATGTATGCAAATTTTGAAGCTGTATCTTAAATATTTCGCAATCAAAAATATTATTTGAACTAAATTTATTTATTCTTGTTCATATTCACAATTCAATTTTATATCACCTGGCACCGAACATAGTTCTTTAATATTCTTGGAACAACAAAAACATCATCTTCCAACACTTTTTAATGAAGCATATCCATAGCTATCGCTGAACCAGCCCCATTCGAGCTCCCTAAGGATTTACGGGTTTTACTTTCAATTAAACCACTCCAGACGAGGACGAGAACGACGGCGACAATGGGAAAAGGCACTCTCCTGGAGTTATTGTTCGAGTAATTCCCAATGTTGGTGTCGACAACAACTGGCATTAACAGCAACACACTTAGATACATACATACGGGCAACTTCACACTGCTTCCAGTGAAAGCAATTGGCCAGCTGAGTGAGTGTACCACCAACCGTTGCATTAGGATTGGCATTTTGTACACAACGTGTCTTTTCTCGACACCCTATACTGTGAGAGTATGGTTGCTTACCCCTTGGTTGAAAGTAATATTTTTGACAGAAGCGGTGAAAATTTTAGATTGATCACCAACCAGAGGATACGATGGTAGGGTAACTAAAAGTGAATGGACATACATTAAACGTGTTAAAATCTAAATAATGTCAATACCTTTTTGAGGAGAGAGAGAGAGTGTGTGAGTTTATAGTGATTGGCGGGCGGCATCCGTCAGGGTTTTATATTTTTTGGTAGAAATAAAGGTAATATCTTGTATTCCCCAGGGTTCAGCAGCATAGTGAAGGGTGTTAATAATTTTATTAATATTTCTCTTTTTTTATTCTGAATATATTATTCTGTAATAAATTGAAAATAGTTATTCAATTGCTAATCAAATAATTATGCCCTACACAACTATGTTGGGAATTATATGAGGGAATTATAGCTTTGTGCAGCCCCAAGAGTTTGTAACGCCGCGATATATTGTTGACCCACCTTTAAGTATACCGATCGTCATACCTCGACTAGATCAGTCGAACCGTCCGTCCGTCCATTACGATACAGGCCACAGTTATGGACCAATCTTCACGAAATTTTGCATGTAGGATGGGTTCTGCCCAATGAAGACCCCTATTGTTATTGGTAAAAATCGGTTAATATTTAGGGGATGAAATGGACCAAATACTTAATTTTTGTCTAGAGGACGAAATTATGGTCCGAACATCGCGAAATTTGTCATGGAGAAGGGGATCGGGCCAAAGAATAAGCATACCTGTTTTGATAAAGATCTGTCATTATATAGCGGGTCAAATTGACCCCGACTTTTGTGTGAAATATTACAAAATTTGTATTCTATGGCGTATATGTTTACTTCTGAAGGACATAGATCCGATAGCATATTAAAGAGGAGTGGTTGACCTTTAAATTGATATCAATTATATGGTCGTATGTACTCGGATGTGGGAGTTACACGTAAATATTTACAGGTGCTTACGTATTCAGATATTATTTATTACCACACTAGAGTGCGGAAATATAGCGCTGATCGCTCTGAAATATTCCATGAGGTTCCAGTTATGGTCAAGTATATCGCCTATATTTTTCGGTGATATTCAGATAATAATTTTGGGATGAAGTGGATCGAAAACTTATTTTTTTTTTGTGTTTTTAATCGATTCAATCTATAGGTTACAATTATAAGCCGAAAATTACAACACAATCCACGGTGAAGGAAATATGGACATGTAATCAAAAGGGTTGTACGGAATATTGGTAATATTTGGAAAATATGTCAGTGTAAGGAAGAGGTGCTGTTGACCTCTAATCGGGCAAGAGGGTGCAACTTTCACGAAATATTACCCAGGCTCGAAATAAAAATCCGCAGAAAGATAGAGTTATGTGGTAGTTGTGTAGGGTATCGTATGGTCGGCCGCGTCCGACTATACTGCTCCGCTCACTGGTTTTTGTTTTAATTATTCTTACGGTTAATTTCTATTCGAACACATTGCATTTTTTTGAATAATCGTACGAAAATCGTGTCGAACCAAATCCAAGAAATACTTCGAAGCAAATTCTCGGATTTTTATTTGGCAAAACTGTTAATGTCGAATTTGGTTTTGCTGAAATCCGTTCATATTTAAATATAGCTCACATATATATTTTCAAGCGATTTTATGAAAAGTGTGCATCAAATTCTCAATTGTATCAAATCGGGACGAAATTCTGCACAGGGTACCGAGTCAAGTCTACCATGTGTTAAGTTTTGTTGAAATCTGTTCAAATTTAAACATTGCTCCCATTAATTCTTCAATACTTAATTTCGCCAACGCTAATGTAATTTTTCTATTAAAAATATCTAAGCATATTATCCAACATAACGAATAAATAGAAATTAACAAATAATATTTATCGTCAACATTTTCAAAATCTTCAAACGAAGCATGTGTGTCATGAATTCCAAAAATTCTGTGAAAAATCCTTAACCCAAAAATACGCACACACCAAATGTGGGATGAACAAATAACTGCGGGATATCAAAGTGTTGACATTACACCAATCCATCTTGTGGCTGTCAATGTTATTTTCAATGGTTGCCTTTCATCCTTAGATTGTTGGCGATTGGATAAAAAAAGTGGACATTGTACACATGTCGTCGCACTTAAGGGTGTATTTCGGTAGTAATCTCAGTTGCTGTCGAAAATATCAAATTGAAGGATCGATAGATAGAAAAACATTCCAAGAATTTTAAAATTAGTTCTTTCGTTAACGTTGTATATATTTTTGTGAACAGTTGGTAATAAAAAATACTAATATTAATTATATATTTTAAAATAGGTTATATTGAATGACATTCGTAAAACACTTTAAGTTTGATCAAATATGTAACGGAGAGTACGAATGTATTTGTGGTAAAAAAAAAATCAATATATCGGTTGCTCTGACAAATATATGTCCTCAGCATCTGACTGGCCCAATTAGTGCAACACAAAAATAATTATCAGAAAAATGCACGTGTATCGCACTTTAAAAGTTTTCATCGGTAGGTGACGTAAAAAGACATTTGAAAACATTTGGATTAGGATTTCTCGAAATCCTTGTATTTTAGGCGTATGACAATATTACGCATATAAATGTGAGGAATTTTTTAAATCCTCTTTTGAAATTCTTAAAAATATGAGAACTCATTTTAAGAATAAAGCCGATCTTATTCCGAGTTTGTATCAATTTCTCCCACTAGATGTCGTTTAAGAAGGATGGCTTAAAGGACAAAAATATTCTCCACCACATTTTAGTATAAGTCACTGAACAAGACAAATTTAAAATACAAGAATATACATGCCATTGCGTGTGTTGGATAGGATGCTGGGTGTCGCACCCCGTCAATTCGCCAATTTGGTTATGTTGGGTACGTTTTACAATCGATGTGGCTGCAATTTGGTATTTTCATTCCGATTGATCCGGTGACGAAATTTACCGCGATTTATTTTTTAATGTGGAGGAAGTTATTGGTTGCAAAGTTAGGATTGTAAGGCGGATGACCCATCACTTTCGCGTTTTGACATCGACGTCTTGATGTGTTCTCTGTCCAGAATTTTGCGACCGTCTGAGACCGTTCAAAAAAGCTATTGCCGAAAATATGAAAATTAAATGTAAAAATTTACAAAAAAAATAAAATTGACTTTTACTAACATAGAATGCTGGTGATAAAATTGGGAAATATTCGGCTTACCTTCAAACAAATTGGACGCAATTTCTTATTATTTGATTTTATAAATCTGAGGTGTTCAGAAATATTTTGATTATTTCAACTTTTAGAAAATTTGACCGCCATTTTCAATCCACCCTATTGAATTTCTACTTCCACTCCCATACTTTTGAAACCACGAAATGTTTATTATCCGTTGGCATTATATCCAAATGTGAACCGATTTAAAGTCATATTTGTATATGCTATTCTAGAAATCATTTGGTCGCCTGTTCAAAATCGGTTCGGATTGAAGAAGTGCCTGGAAATGTGACTCAATTTACGGCTAGAAGTTTCAAAAGACTTCAAATGTAACTAATATCTGGAGCATGTCAAAATATGGACCTTTATTGAAAACTAGCATATACCCGCTACTTAGTTAACGAATGTGGGAAGTATTTAAAACCCATTACCTAACTTTATTAACACTTTTGGAACAATTTAGTACATATGTTCTCTTATAGTATTTTTTTCCAAAACTACCTCCATATCTCAACCCTATTCTGACCGCAAAAGAAATCTAACTCTATACAAAAATTTGTGTCATTTTGTATCCTTTGTACTCTTGTAAAATTTCCAAATTTCAAATCAATCCTACACCTTAACAGTAGCTTCATCTCCAAATTTTCTGGATTCCAGCTGTATTGGTTGACCCAAAATTTAAATTGTACCAAATTTAGTACACATTAGTATGAATTTCCAGAACTTCCTACAAAGCCCAATCCTACACTCCAACAGTGATCATAACACCAAATTTTAAGATTCCAGCTCTATCGTTTCAACCAAATCCACATTTGGCACCATTTTGGACACATTAGTACAAATTTCCAAAATATTCTACGTAGCCCTCCTACATCCCAACCTAACTCCAAATTTCAGGATTCAAGCTGTATTGGTTCACCCAAAGTTGAATTTGTACCAAATTTAGTACACATTATTACGAATTTCCAGAACTTCCTACAAAGCCAAACCCTACACCCCAACATTGATTCTAACATCAAATTTAAAGATTCCAGCCAAATACAAATTTGGTACCATTTAGTATACATTAGTACGAATTTCCAAAACTTTCTACATATCTCAATACTACATCCCAACAAAGATCTAACTCTAAATTTCAGGATCCCTGCTCTATCTGTTCACGCAAAATTCATATTGTGCCAAATTTAGTACAATTTAGTACACATAAATTTCTAAAACTACATCCATACCCTAATCTTACACTCCAACTGTAACCTTATTTCCAAATTTCAATGTTCTAACTGTATCGGTTCACCCAAAATTCAAATTGTACCAAATCTAGTACAACATAGTACCCATAAGTATGAATTTCCAAAACTACATCCATGCCCCAATAATACACTCTAACAGTAACCTTATTTCCGAATTTCAAGGTTTCCAGCTCAATTGGTTCACCTAAAAGTAAACCAATTGACACATTAGTACGAATTTCCAAAACTTTTCACAAACCCCAATCCTACACCCCAAAAGCTCAATCGGTTCACCCAAACACACATTTGGTGCCATTTAGTAAAAATTTCCAAAAATTCATTGCATCCGTTCACCCAAAATTTAAATTGTACAAAATTTAGATTCCAAAACTTCCTAAAGTGCTCAATTCTACCCCAACAATGATGCTAACTCCAAATTTAAAGATTCCAGCTCTATCGGTTCACCCAAATCCAAATTTGGTACCTATAGTACACATTAGTACGAATTTTCAAAATTCTCTACATATCATAATCCTACACCCCAACAGTGATCCTGACTCCAAAATTTCATTTTCCAGCTCTATCGGTTCACCCAAATCCAAATTGTACCAATTATAGTATTTTTCGTATACATAAGTAAACAATTTTCAAAACTAGGTACATATCCCAATCCTACACTCCGACGATAATTTTAATTAAGGATTCTAACTCGATTTGTACCTCCAAATTAAATTTGTACCGAATATAGTACCATATAGTACTTTTGCGTATACATAAGTACATGCTTCCAAAGGCAGCTCCTTACATGCACCCTACTTCTCAACCTTAATTTGCATTCCAAATTTCATGTTTTTAGCTCAATCCATTCACATGCTACGAAATTGTACCAAAATTAGTACATTTTAGTACTTTTCGGATACTTACAGTTCGAATTTCCAAAAAAACCCTTTGCTACATCTATTCTACATTCTATTAGTGACCCTCAATCCAAATGTCAGAGTTCTAGCTCCACCGGTTCGCCAAATTGAAATGATACCATATTTAGTACTTTTCGTACCGTTCTAGTACGAATTTCCAAAAACCCAGCCTTATCTGACAAATCTGGACCAAGAGTGACCCTCACCTAAAATTTCAAGATTCTATCTTCAGCCGTTTCGTGTGGGCGTTGATGACTCGTTAAGTCAGTCAATCACTTTACTCTTTTATTAGTATAGATTCTACTTAGAAATTTAAATAATATTCATTGGAAAATACATGAGAATGGGTCAATAATATAGGGATTATTTGAAAATTTTGTAGAAGTAGTAGAGATGTATGTGAATATAAAAAAACAAACCATGTATGAAAGTATCGGTCGGTGGGGCATATATATATATATATATATATACTAGCGGAACCTGTGGCGCTTCGCTGCCCCTACTAAAGTGATTGACATATTATTTAGTTTAAAAGCTACTATTTTGTGCTATTTGACCCTTCCGCTAAACTTACTGCAACATTGGGTTGAAAATGGTTAAATATGTATTGATAGGAAATATATAGGTATTATAGTAGCCCCAAATTCAAACATAACTGTTCGACTTTAGATATTTCGTAGTGTAATATCAGTAATAATATGGTAGCAGCAGGCTAATGTATTAGAATATTTGATTCGATCCAATAGATTAAAATATTGTGGTAATATTGAAAACAAAAGTTGTTCACATGTTGTTCATTAATCGTTCAAAAACTAAGACAATCCTTCATTTCCACCAACCATTATATCTGTACTCTCAGCTAGTTGAGTTTGGATTTTGTATCTTTAATTGTTTCATTGTCTAAAAAGGTTTTTAAAAGAATGCATTACCGAACCTAAATGGATTATTGGTCTTAGCTGCATATATCTTAGTATTTTTAAGAAACCTAGATCAAATTAGTTAGTCGTTTCATCTATACAGCCATATCCGTTTGGTCAACTAAACTAAATTTCTGGTAATGGACACATTTTGGTAGCCCACAAACTGACAAAATGTAAAAATTATAATGTCAATAATTTTTTTCATTTTACACAATTTTTATTCCAATATGTGATGATAATGGAGAGATGAAAAGCAGTGGACGTTAGTGTAATTACTGAATTGGTGGTTATTATCATTACTGATAATGACATAATGACCAAAAATTATGTCGAAAGTTCTTGATTTGGACCAATTTGTTTTCCTGTCGTTTAAGATTGGATCTGTAATCGGTATTACACACACTACATGAGCCGATTTACATACAAACATAGAAAACCAATAACAATTTTTTTTTTCATATTTTATATATATAGAAGATATGCTCTCATATGCTTGTCTATTTCTGTATACTTCCGACAATTACAAAATCGTAATTTTTGAGTTAATGATTAGACTTTAGGTTGTGTACAAAATTCAGATGATATTTTTATGTTACTTTTATCGGATAGCATATAGGTACTGCAAAAATCTCAGTAACATCTGTTTAGATTTTGCACACAACTTTTTTATCTATGTGTAATTATTTAAAACGGGGAGTGCATTTATCTCCAAACCGCGCTAAATGATGTGTATATAATATCAAGATTTTACGGTATGAAAATATATCCATATTATATATTTTGTATCAACTGATGTATATCATTGAAAATATGCCTATGTTAGATATATTCTAAACATTAATATCTGTGCAGCGGTTTTTGCGTCTATCGGTAACATACAAACAAACAAACAATTTTTTTTTTCTATTTTATATATATAGAAGATATGCTCTCATATGCTTGCTGCACTTCCGACAATTACAAAATCGTAATTTTTGAGTTAATGATTAGACTTTAGGTTGTGTACAAAATTCAGATGATATTTTTAGTGGGAAGATATAGTGCCCAGTCAGAGCCCACAATATCAAATTATAAAATCGTGCCCAAAAACTCCAAAATATCAAGTAATGAAAATAATTATATATTGATAAGTTATATGTTGAAAATATGGTAGATATACTAAACATGGCCCTTATGGCGGTTCATTTTCAACATCAAACTTTGTGAGAGGTGTGGCAGTGTATATGCAAAATTTCAAATGTATATCTTAAATATTGCGAGATATATGGTTATGGTCGACGACAGACGAACAGACATTGCTAAATCGACATAGGATTTTATTCTGAATATCCCATGGTGTTTAGACAAACTTAATATACACTCCGAATCCCTAATTTACCCATAAATTGTATATTAATCTACAAGAATTCCATTATATTTATAAACCAACATCTTATTTAAAGATAATATTTTATTTATTAAATTATAATTTAATCATATTATATCATAACTACCACTGAAATGTATGGAAAACGTAATAATTCTACAAAAAAATAAGATCAATAACCGTATTTAAAAATATATTGAAAATCCTAATACTAATCTAATACATTGTATTCAATTTATTTATTTTTTTATATTTTTGTGTACCCGGTCAATCCAAAAAAGATAGCTCGGTAACTCATTAACAAATTGGACTATCGTGAGGTTTTTTGTTTTAAATTAGTCTATACGGATCTGGTATAGATGTAGGAACTCAAAATTATATATACATTTAAATAATATATATTTAAATCCATGCTTACATGATAATCTATTTAAACAATCAAAGTAAATTCGTTATAGCTTTCGAATGGGTTAAGCTTTTTTAGTTATTTTTTTATTGGAATCTTATTTAGGTGTTCCCCAACGTCTCTGCAAATGTTTGTGGCCCTAGACAACATGGGGCAATCAGGGCGATTCGTGGAAGTCAGAAACTACCTTGGTTTTCCTTTGGTATACAGGGACTAAAGCAATTATTATTGCTAATTGTTCACATTTTATGACTTTTGAGATTGTGATTGGCGAATTTTTACCATTATTTAATACTTTAAAACGTTAATTAATGATAGTTTATATATGTACGCTAATTTAGGATTTGTAATAAATCAGACTAATTCGATTATAGAAAAAGTTTCAGCCCAATATGAAGAATAATTGGAAAATTAGGGACAATAATCGTTGTTTTTGTCCCTGTATACCAAAGGAAAACCAAGGTAGTTTCTGACTTCCACGAGTCGCTCTGATGGCCCTATGTTGTCTAGGGCCACAAAAATTTGCAGAGGGGTTGAGGAACACCTAAATAAGATCCCAATAAAAAAAAATAACTAAAAAAGCTTAACCCATTCGAAAGCTATAACGAATTTACTATGATTGTTTTAGATAGATTATCATTTAAGCATGGATTTAAATATATACTATTTTAATGTATATATAATTTTGAGTTCCTACATCTAGACCAGATCCGTATAGACTAAATTAAAACAAAAAACCTCACGATAGTCCAATTTTTTAATGAGTTACAGAGCTATCTTTGGATGGGTACAAATGTACCACGGTTATTGATCTAGGTAGGTAATAACTTTAAAAAATTGTAAAAATTATATATATGGAAAATATTTATAATTTTTTTCTTCGATTATGTGTGAAAATACCTCAAGAATGATTCCTCAAAATTTGATGCAAATATCTCCATTATTAAACATTTTACAGCATTTTTATTCAAAAAAATTACTGTTATGTGTCTGGGTCATGGCAGCTGTTGGCGTTACATTGGCGGGATTAACAAAATTACCGGCTACAGCCACATTGCTGGGCATTTGAACATGTGGCGGCGGTGGATCACTATCCAGCAGCCCATCAGCAGGCATTGGAGGTCCAATGTGATTTTCTGAAAAAAAAAGGAATTGGAAGGAAAGTTAGTATAAAAGTTTGTAAAGAAATGTAATTTATTCAAATACCAACAGTACGTGGAATTGTTGGTATTTGAATAATCATATTTATTCGGCCAAACTTAGTCATTTTTACCACAAAATCCGAAACACAACAAAAACTTTACTTACCATGATGCCCGAAATGTGACCCATGTCCATGATGATGATTATACCCATGTGGATTATAATGATGGTCAACAACACCACCGCCGGCACCCTGTTGTGGATGGCTGTGATGTGGCGGATGGTGTCCGTGTGGATGTTGTATATGATGATTATTGTAAAATTGTTGTTGCATTTGGTTGTGTTGAACACCAGGTGTCGCCGCTGGTGGCCCAGTACCCTCCATGTGTATACCCAAAGCCGTGGCGGTTGGTGAGTTAATGTGAGACATATGTAATTGCTGCTGATTGTGATGACTGAAATCACCCGATTGATGTTGTTGGAAGCCGAGCTGTTCATAGTAGCCGGTACCAGCACCATTTGCCGCGTGCACTTTTGGATCATAGTAATTTCCGGAACCATCAAAGTCGTTGGGAAGTTGATGTTGATTGTGGGGTCCATAGACAGCGCCACCACCGGCGGCGGCGGCCACATGGTGGGAATGTTGATTGTAACCATGGTTGGCTTGGAAATGCATGGCCTCACCACCACCAGCGTGGTGATTATAGAACGGTTGTTGTATATGCTGGGTATGTTGTGCTTGTGTGGGGAAAACATTATTCGCACCATGATGCAATTTTTCACCAACTCCATTGCCACCTTTCATGTGGTGTGGTGAACTCTGTGCCGAAGACAAGAAATCTGGTTTGGGACTTAGATATTCACCATTGGGTACATGAAGTTGCTGCTGCTGTTGGTGGTGTTGCTGTTGTTGCTGCTGCTGAAGACGATGAACCAAATGTTGGGGTGAACCACCAGCTGCTGCAGCGAATTCAATATCATATTTGCCGTAATAATCTTGTCCCGCTGGCCCAGTTGGTGGTGGTTGAGTTGGATGCTGTGTCTGCCCATGTAATTGTTGTTGGGGTGATTGTTGCATTTGTTGTTGTTGTTGCTGTTTACCATAATAACCTCCTGGATAAAATGCAGTCGTGTTACTATCCGCTGGCATACCACCGGGCATATTGGCATTACTATTAACCGAATTATTTGAATTTTGATAACGTCTTTTACTACCCACAATTGGTCCGGTACTACTATTGGCGGTGACCTGGCTATGCTGGGATGATGTATCGGAATCACGACGATATCCAGAACCAATGCCAGCACTGCCACTACCACTCATAGATATGGGTGTATCATAGCCCGAATATTGTGAGATCTTTTGGGTGGATGTAGAGACCACAGCGGATTCTTTTTTAATGTGTTGATCCTGATCTTTTTTCTTCACCTTTATGGGAGCCTCTTCCAGGTCATCATCTAAACTGCCGCTGGAGGCCACACTGGAATCGGCACTGACCATATTGGAGGCTGACACCGTAGTACTGCCCAATAAATTCGATGATATGCCCGATTCCAAGGTTGAGTTGGGTGTCACTAAGTATGGGAAATGGAAAATTTAATTGAAGTTACATTTTATAAAAAAAATCTTGACTTACAACTCCCAGCACTGGCATTATTGTTCGTAGCACTTGGTGTATTATTATTGTGGCCCCTTGAATTCGAAGTAGAATCTGGTATATCATCTGAGGGTAGTTCGCAACCTTGACATGATTTCTTCGAATTAGAATCTGCACGACGAAACGAAAAACCAACAGAGGATAAGAAAACGAATAAAAAATAATTAATTTGATTTATTCGACCAAAAAAGAAATTTAAAAAATTAATCAAACTACTAAATTATGACCCTGTTCAGGGGAAGTGTTTCACAGATTGGATTTTTTTTTCACAACAAAAAGGGGTATCATTGGATTTATACGATTTCCGTCAAGTCAAATCTAAAGCTGAATAAAAAAATAATGCCAAGACGAAACGACAACATCAAAGCTACACACTTTCCCATTGACTGACAATGATTGATAAGTTTTAGTGTAGTTGCTATCAGGGTTTCTTTCTGATTTGTTATTGCTTCGTTTGATGATGAGTAGCGTGTGATAGAATGTTCTAAAAAATCATATTGTAGATACAAATATAAAAAATATGGATTTTAAAATTTAAATTTTATTTTTATGGACCAAATTCGTGAATTCTAATAACAATAACAAAAATATGGATAGTTTGTTGAAGCACCAACAAGCCGTTTCTTTGAAAACAAAAATTTTCAAGGATCACAGGGCCTGGATTTAAAAATTATATATTTTTTCGATAACGAAAAAATTATACATCATTGTATATCACCAAAAAGTTTTTGCATTCATTAAACAATATTTTTCAAAATCCTGAATTTTTTGACCATATTTTGTCAACTACCAAAAAATATTTTTAGGGTGAAAAATGAGCGAACTTTTATTTTTAAAATCAAAGAGGCGAGATTATTTTAAAAAAAGTCTTCTATAAAAGTCTATTAGACTTGGCATTAAATAATATTTTTTCAAAGATTTGTATGGCTTGCATTTAAAAAAATGTATTTTTCCATAGACCTGTAAGACCTAGAAATATTTTTTCAAAGACCTATAAGGCGTGAATTTTTTTAAGAAATATTATTTTAACGACTTATAAGGCGTGGATTTTTTAAGAAATATGTTTTTAAAAACATGTAAGGCGTGGATTTTTTAAGAAAAATTTTTTTTAAAGTCATGTAAAGCGTGGATTTTATAAGAAATATTTTTTCAATGGCGTGGATTTTTTTTAAATATTTTTTCAAAGTCGTGGATTTTTTAAGAATTATTTTTTCAAAGGCGTGGATTTTTTAAGAATTATTTTTTCAAAGGCGTGGATTTTTTAAGAATTATTTTTTCAAAGGCGTGGATTTTTTAAGAATTATTTTTTCAAAGGCGTGGATTTTGTAAGAAATATTTTTTTAAAGGCGTGGATTTTTTAAGAATTATTTTTTCAAAGGCGTGGATTTTTTAAGAAATATTTGTTCAAAGGCGTGGATTTTGTAAGAAATATTTTTTAAAGGCGTGGATTTTGTAAGAAATATTTTTTTAAAGGTGTTGATTTTTTAAGAATTATTTTTTCAAAGGCGTGGATTTTATAAGAAATATTTTTTTTTCAAAGGCGTGGATTTTTTAAGAATTATTTTTTCAAAGGCGTGGATTTTTTAAGAAATATTTGTTCAAAGGCGTGGATTTTGTAAGAAATATTTTTTAAAGGCGTGGATTTTGTAAGAAATATTTGTTCAAAGGCGTGGATTTTGTAAGAAATATTTTTTTAAAGGCGTGGATTTTTTAAGAATTATTTTTTCAAAGGCGTGGATTTTTTAAGAATTATTTTTTCAAAGGCATGGATTTTTTAAGAATTTTTTTTTTTTTCAAAGGCGTGGATTTTTTAGGAATTATTTTTTCAAAGGCGTGGATTTTTTAAGAAATATTTGTTCAAAGGCGTGGATTTTGTAAGAAATATTTTTTAAAGGCGTGGATTTTGTAAGAAATATTTTTTTAAAGGCGTGGATTTTTTAAGAATTATTTTTTCAAAGGCGTGGATTTTATAAGAAATATTTTTTCAAAGGCATGGATTTTGTAAGAATTATTTTTTTAAGGCGTGGATTTTTTAAGAATTATTTTTTCAAAGGCGTGGATTTTTTAATTATTATTTTTTTAAAGGCGTGGATTTTTTAAGAACTATTTTTTCAAAGGCGTGGATTTTTTAAAAATTATTTTTTCAAAGGCGTAGATTTTTTAAGAATTATTTTTGGAGACTACCACAAGGCGTAGATTTTTTAAGAATTATTTTTGGAGACTACCACAAGGCGTAGATTTTTTAAGAATTATTTTTGGAGACTCCTATAAGGCGTGTATTTTTAAGAAATATTTTGTCAAAGTCCTATAAGGCGTGTATTTTTAAGAAATATTTTGTCAAAGTCCTATAAGGCGTGTATTTTTAAGAAATATTTTGTCAAAGTCCTATAAGGCGTGTATTTTTAAGAAATATTTTGTCAAAGTCCTATAAGGCGTGTATTTTTAAGAAATATTTTGTCAGAGTCCTATAAGGCGTGTATTTTTATATCCTACAAAACTATGTTGTCAGGGTATTATAGCTTTGTGCAGCCCCAAAAGTTTGTAACGCCGATCGTCATATCTCGACTAGCTGAGTCGATCTAGGTTTTTTTTCTAGGTCGATCGGTTTTTCTGGTCGCTCCAGAGGCCGCAATTATGGTCCTAACCCCGAGAATTTTTGCATGGAGAAGGGGATCGGGCCAGAGAATATGCATGCATGTTTTGATAAAGATCGGTCAATATCTACAGGGTCAAATGGACCCTAACTTTTGTGTGAAAAATGACAAAATTTGTATTCTATAGCGTATATATTTACCCCTGAAGAACAAAGACCCAAGAAGTTGATTGAATATCCAAGGGGAGTGGTTGACCTTTAAATTGATACCAATTATATTGTCGTATGTTCTCATATGTGGGGGTTACACTATAATATTTACAGGTGCTTACGTATTCAAATATTATTTAGTAACCCATTATCACCCTAGAGGGCGAAAATATAGCGTTGATCGCTTTGAAATTTTCCATGAGGACCCAGGTACGGTCAAGGACAGCGCCTATAATTTCCAGTGATGATCAGATAATAATATTGGGATAAAGTGGACCGAAAACTTAATTTTTTGAGTTTTTTTCGAGTTGATATATAGGCCACAATTGAACAATTTAATTTATGAAAGAAAAATGTGATCTTTAAGGTGGTCTGCGATATTTTCTGTGCAAAGAGAGGCATTTGTTTTTTCTTCGGAAGGAGACCTTAGATTTTTTCTATCGACGAAATAATGTCTCTGGAAAAACCGGTGATTTTTCTATGGAAGAAAAATGCCTCTATGATTGCCTTTGATTTTTTACATTATAGAATCTAAGTAGGCCTGCTATTTTTTATGGAAGAAAAATGGCTCTAATGAAGCCTTTAATTTGTCCATTGGAAAAAAATATTCTAAAGATGATATTGTTTTTTTCATTGTAAGGAAAATACTTCAGAGGAGGCCCTAAACATTTTCTATGGAAGAAAAAATTGCAATTAAGGGGACCCCCCCATTGTCGGGGTCAAAAATTTTGTTGATATAATTCGAATCTACACTAATTAATAAATGTCCCTACAAATCAAGTGAAAATCTCAAGAACTCTTGAAGATATAGCCGATTTATTGTGTCAGCATCAAGTGACGGCTGAAGGGCTTCTCAAACTTAAAACGCGTTTTTCTCTAAACATTTTTTTGATAACTCAAAAACTAATAACCCAATCGATTTCAAATTTTTCATGTTTCTCTGTGAGTGTATAGCTATCGTATGAACTAGGATAAAGCCAATCGGTGAAGATCTTCCTTATTTTATAACTTGGTTTTTTGTAAAAAATCGGCGATCTTCCACAAATATTTTTTCAAAGGTCCACCATTTTGTTAATTTTAAAGCGAAGTCAATAATCCTAGTTCATACGAGAGCCAAACATGTACTCTTTCTAAAACCGTTGGAATTTTCGGATTCCGATGTTCCAGTGAGGAGTTATCATGCCCGCCATCAAAAATAAGGACTTTTCTTTAATTACAAAAAACAACAACAAAACAATAACAATTTTTTTTTTAATTTATTTTCCTTCTATTTTAATTCTTCAATTATATATGTGCAAAGTTACAAACCTTAACAAGCATTGGTATTTATTTATTAGCCCATTGAAAATCTAGAAAAATTAAAATCGAGAAGGGGGGGGGGGGGGGGGGGTGTTTTCCCTTAAATTGTTCTATTGTAAAACAATGATCTAAGGATCTATTAGACGCTTTTCTATTGCTTAAGGGGGCGTGCGGGGAAGAAAAATTGCTCTAATGAAGTCCTTGATTTTTTCATTGGCAAAAATAATCTAAAGAGGATTTTTTTTTCTTTGTAAGAAAAATTTCTCTAAGGAGGTCTTAAACATTTTTTATGGAACTTATAAGGACGCCTGTAATATATTCTATATCTCCAAGGATATATTCGATGGCTCCATGGAAGTCTTGGACATTGCCTATGTAAGAAAACCTCCTCTAAGTATATCTAAGATTTTTTTTCTATAAAACAAAATGTATTTTTTCTATGAAAGAAAATTTCTATATAGGGCATACAAAATTCGTATAAATCCAACATGAATAAAAATCATTTTCATCTTAAACAGTAAACTTAAAAAAATCAAGACTGCACTTACTACTATCGGAGTGATCATCATCACCTTTTAGGCTATCTTTGTTATCCTCATCATCCGTTTTCGACAGCGTTTGGCGTTTGTGTTTCATGCGGCGATTTTGAAACCATACTTTTACCTGTGAAACAAAGCAAAAAAAAAAAAACATTAAAGTAGCAATTCAATATCATTAAAATTAGCAAACAATTAAACTCCAGACTAAGGAATGCAAAAAGTAGCATTACCCTTTGTTTCAAATAGCCACCGGGTGCGCTTAAAACACTACTTAATTACACACTGTGCCTCATGGACTTCTTGCTGCAAATAGCTAAAGTAATAAATATACTCACCTGTCGTTCGGTTAAATCTAAACTGGCAGCAATCTCAATACGCCGTGGACGACATAAATATTTATTGAAATGAAATTCCTTTTCCAATTCCAGCAGCTGGGTGTTCGTGTATGCGGTGCGTAGACGTCGTGGCAGGCCATTTTCTGGAACGAATTCAGCTGCAATTGAAAATTGCATTTTCTTTGATATACGATTAAATGAGATTTTGAAAAGTAACACCGAACCAATGAATGAAATAAATTACCACCGAGTATCGGCTGGTATTTTCAACTCCCCCTCGGCAATTTCTGCATAACTCAACGAAAAACATAGTTGCCATTTTATTTTGTTTAATTACTCTTAGCATGCAACATGCCACAACCTTCTTTTGGTTTGCAAAGCAGAAGAAGCAGTAGTGGAAAAATGGGGACACAGGTTGGCCTCAAGTTAGAAATTTGTTGGCTTGTCGAGTAAGTAAGAACAAATTATGGCTACAGTTGTTGTTGATATGCGGGTAGGTAGTTGGTAGGGAGGTAGAGCGAGTTTAGGTGGTTCTTGGTTGTTGGTGTTGTTAAGAAATATTGCATTCATTTTGTGGCAGTTTATTTTATTTAATTTTGTTCCTCTTTTAACGTAAATTTAAAGGCGTTCTTTGTTTATAATTTTACATTATTTTCTTAAACTAATTGAAATCTTGTGGAATTATTTAATATTTATAAGTTAAGGTTGTTCACATCGAATATGTCAAAAAAACGAAATTTCTTACATCTGCGTTTATGGCATTTTTCAGGGTAATCAATCACCACTGTCACTGTTCCATACATGATGGCATTACAAATTGAATTTGCAGAATAAGTAGGTTTTTCTTTCTATGAAATATATATTTACCACCCTAATGAAGCCTTTCTACATAGACTTGGTAAAGGATGAGTGTGTGTTTGAGAGAACAGTAAAATGTTAACATTTGGAGGAATTAGGAATTATTTTAGAAAATTATGATTCTCATTAACTACAAGAGCATTCTGAAATACCTTCAAATTTTTATTTAGAGTATAAATAAATAAAAAATTGTGTAAATTATATTAACCCTTTCAGTGTCAACAATTTTTTTGTCGGAATAAAAATCTAAAATTTTGTACTTATAAAGGCATAGAGTTTAGAAAAAAAAATAAATTTTCATTTTAACCGTCGGACAGTTTCGTCTGTTTTTAGCAAAAACAGAAACATTAATGTTAACGGTACATAGGATAACCGAAAAATCGTAAAGAAAGAGAGAATTTTTAAATGTCGAATATATTCGACAAAAACACTGAAAGAGTTAAAACCAGTAAGGAAAGTAGTAAAGTCGGATTAAATCTTCACCACTTTGGGTATATTCGACATATGTGTCCTAACAGACGTCGCCTTTTCGAAGGAACATTGACATGAAATTAAACAAACTTAAATCTAAATCTAACACGATTTTCTAGAAGCTTAACACATGAGATATAGTAGGGACAGATTTCCATCTCAATGGCACGAAAATCCCCACGAACATGCAGAACAACAACATCAAGTGTAAATACATATACAGAAACCCACAGTTCCCACGAGGGAACAAATATATAAAAGCGTTTGTTAGAAATACTTCAACGTACAAAACATTCAATTATAGTAACTTCAGTATATTGTACGAATTTACATTAAATCGGACGAAAATATATATGAGAACTAAATCTAAATCTGAACCGATTTTCACGAAACTTAGCACACATTATTCTGGACCTAATTCAGTACCCTGTCCCAAATTTCGAAAGATATGGAGCAACATTTCCCTTAAATCGGACGATTTTCTCGAAACTTCAGTACCCATGATAAATTTACTTTTTTGGCGAATATGGCTCGATATAATGACATTGGTGCCCCATTTACCTTAAATTGGACAAAGCTATATACGGAAGCTATATCTAATTCTGAGCCGATTTTCAATGGGGTTCGTCCTTGGGCCAAATAAGTGAGCTGCGTCCAATTTCATCCAAATCGGATCAAAAATGCGATCTGTGCTTTGTTCACAAAAAAAACATGGACGGACGAACGGACAGACGGACATGCATAAATCGGCTCAGAAAGTGATTCTATGCATATTCTCAAAAGGAACCATGGGTCTATCTCAGTTCCTTTTGCCTGTTACAAACATATACACAAAGACATAATGCCACAGAGTGGAGATGGGTATAAAAAGACAAGTAACAACTTCACGAAGTTCGACCCGACCGAATGACGAAAAAAGGCTCTTGATAAGTCTGTAATTTTTGTATGGAAGAAAAATATCTAGACCTGTGATTTTTTCCCTAGAAGAAAAGTAACATTGATTTGTTTTTCTACGGCAGAAAAATGGATCTAAGTAGCCCTGTGACTTTGATTCTATGGAAGAAAAATGGCTCTAATGAAGCCTTTGATTTTTTCTTTGGGAACAAATTATCTGTATAGGACTTTGGTTTTTTCTTTGTAAGGAAAATTACTCCAAGGAGGTCTTAAACATTTTCTATGGAAAATGCCTCTATGGAGGCTTTATAAGGCCCCAAAAATGTTGGCACTACAATGTCGAAATTGTCTATGATTTTTTCTATGGGAAAAGTCTCTAAGTAGTCCTGTGATTTTTTCTATAGAAGGAAAATTCCTTTGATTTTTTTTATGGAAATTGATATAAGTATGCCATTGATTATTTCTATGGAAAAAGTGGCTCTAATGAAGCCTTTGATTATTTCTTATCTGAAGAGGACTTTGGATTTTTCTTTGTAATGGAGACCTTAAAAATTTTCTATGAAAAATGCCTCTAATAAGTGCCCACAAGATGTGGGCACTACAATGAGGAAAATGTCTGTGATTTTTTCATATAGAAGAAAAATCCCTTTGATTTTTTTCTATGGAAGAAAAATGCCTCTACGGTGCCCTTGATTTTCAGCCACATCGGTGGGAAAATACGGTTAAATAATATTCAGAAAAAATGGTCGAGACCGTTATATGGTTGAAAAATATGCCTAAACCCCCCAATATACCGAAAACGAGGATGTAGCGTTATATGGAGACTACTCTAAAATGATAAAGATAAGTGATAAAAGATAAATGATAAGAACAGAAAATCAGTGAGAATCCGATTCAGTGGGGGTTACCCCGAAACATTGCCAACAGATAATTTTTGGTATGGTGATTTTCTGCTCAACCATAATACTTAAATAAGAACCCATTCTGTTCAAAACATGCCCAAAAGATTCAAAATACCGAATACTATAGGGTATCGATTTCAAAGGCAACGGAAAAAAGTGGACCGATATATCCCATATTCAATAGCAAATATCCTAGAAGTAGTAGCAATGTGTGTGTAACATTTCAGCTCTATCTTAAATATTGCGGGCTTTCTGAGGAAGGTTGTTGTCACTCAATCAAAAGAGGTTAGAAACTTTATTGTAAAAAAAAATCACATTCTTTGCTTAAATTCTCCATCGACCATTTGATACCCTCCTTATTAAACGATATAAAATTTCATGGACAAACTGTCGTATCGATTTAAACCAATTTTGCCTTAAAACTAATATTTTGAATATTAGATATTTGCAAATTCATAATTTGCTACATCTCATGAAGTGTACAACAATGTGAAGAGCTAGTCTCTTACACTTAAAGTCATATATCATCATCACCATCATCATCAATATCAAAAAGTTGCTCCATTGCACAAAATATTACCATTACATTTGAATAAAAACGGAAAATCTAAAACCTAGGCCATTGCAACAATTGAAACCTTAGGAACCAACATCCTAACACATCTCGGCAAAAATGATTACAAGTTGTTCTGTTCTCCTCGAGTCGATGAAATTGAATTGTCGTCATCGACAATGACTTTCCATTTTGGCTAACTTCTGTGTGCCCTGTGTGTGGTGGTTGTGCAAAAGGAATATGACACAGCATTTGTAAAGCAAAAATATGTACATTTCCAAGTTTAGATAAAGTTTTGTAAGTTCGGATTTTCCGGTATTTCTTCAATGATACAACGACACAAAAATGATGTTGTTACCCAGAGACAGAGTTTAGCTGAGGTGTTGAGAGCTAATGACGTTATTGCTTTGGCCATGTGGATGACGACGACAATGACATTACCATTGAAATGAAATGTATCTCCTGGTGATGATGATGAGTATCCATTGTTGGTATATTGTAATCGCCTTCATGATGATGACACAAAGAAACAAGCAAAACGACCAACAAAATGCATAACAGTAGAATTACGTATTAAAATATTGCAATGCAGTTTAGAAAGAAATGTATTAATTTGTATGGGGTTGAATTGAAAAGTGAAGTGTACAAATTCAAGGCATATTTTTAGAAAACTTCGAAAATCAATCGATTCGAATATGTGTATGTCATATTAAAACAACGGAGTTTTTTCTAATGTGCTTGTAGACCAATCTGACATCTATGTGCAGTCGTCTATACCTTTGAATCGTTTATTTATCGTTGGTTTAAGTCATATCTTCTAAACAATAACTCATTTGAAAATCGACTCCAAACAGATTTGGTCCAAAGGATCATGGTGTCTAAAATCAATCTTCTTATGTCAAATGTGACTTTCATAACCCTCCCTCGTACATTCAAACTATTCCATGATGCAACAATATCCATTGATTACAATTTCTAGCATATGCATTTCACAACCATTGACAGGCCACATCTGTGTTCTCGACTTCCTTATGAATTCCGTTTCCCAACAAATAAGAAGTGTAACCTAAATTGCAGTCAATGCAACACCACCAACACACACAAAGTTCATACCAAAACTGAAATGAATGCAGCAATTCCTTGTTTTGGGGCAAACAAACACTTCTTGTACAGGTACATAGATAAGGTAACCAATATGCTTTCAAATCGAATATTCAGAGATAGAGAGAGAAAGGAACCATTTTTGGCAAAACTTCATTTTCAGAAAATTCAATAGAATTTCCTTTTCAATGGAATTCCTGTTTCGAAAAGTACGATTTGTTAGTTCGAGTCATCCGTTGCTTGCGATGACATTATTATCTTAAAGCAGCAACAAACAAACAAACAAAAAAGTGTCAAACAACAACAAGAGCAGCAGCAGAAACTGTTCATCTTGTTTGCCAAAAAGGAAATCATATTTTCCAGCTGGAATATGGTATTGATATACGATATGTCGAAATGTTGTTATGTGTATGTATGTGTTTGGTATTTGGAAGTTGATGCTAAAGTTTGATTTACGACAGATTCCTTGGGATATCCGTAGAGATTGCAATGAAATATATTATAATTTTTTAAATATTGAAGACAACAATTGAAGACAAAGTTTGGAATATTAAAATTAATTTCGGATTAAAAAGAATTCAATAATTCGATTATAAGGTGAAATTACATGAAATTCATATTAAAATTTAACCAAGTCGTCGGTCCTTAAAAACGAATAAACAGTGGACCTATACCTACAATTTTTCCACAAAGCCATTATTTCAGAAAAATTAAATTTTGAACAATTTTAATATTTTAGGTTGGGGAAAAAGACATTTTTGTATGAACTATAGGACTTTATTTAACATGCTTCGGAGTGTCCGATAGAAGTCCTGCTCTCTATTTGCAAAAAACTGTAATAGTCTATTTTCACAATCTTCCCTAGAAACCAATTTTTTATCATTAAAGACATTTTGCAATGCAAGAAAAAGATGATAATCGCTTGGTACCAAATTCCGACTGTAAGCGGATGCATTAAAACAAAGTTTCTGGCGAGTCACTGTAGATGTGTTTGGCCTAGCGTTGTCCTGGTGTCACACAACTCCTCTCCTGTTGGCCAATTTTGGCCGTTTCTGGTCAATTGTTGTCTTCAAAGGTTCAGTTGTAGAGACAGTAGGGACAGAATTTAGCGCTTGGCCATATGGAAGCAACTTATAATAAATAATCCCCTTCCAGTCCCACCAAATGCATAGCAGAACCTTCCTGGCCGTTAGTCCTGGTGTGGCCACCGTTTGAAGTGCTTCATCGCTCTTTGGCCACGATCGTTTTCGCACACGGTTATCGTATGTGATCCATTTCGCATATCCAGTCGTCATTAGTTTAAGAAATGAGTCATCTCATTCCATTTCTCCGATTTTTTCGACATTTTTGACTACAGGGTTAATGGATTTCTTTTTCCCCAAGTTAATATTTTTTCTAAAATTTAAAAATAGCTAATATTGTCGTACCATTATATAAGAGTTATATATAAACATGGACCAATATTATTGACACATTTGTTAGGAGAATTTTCTAACCGATCAGAAACCCAAAATGTCATACTAAAATCAATTAGTTCTCGAAAAGTGTCGAAAATATTCTAAATATAGAAAATCGGCAGGTATTCATTTGATACCCAATAAAATTCAGAACCGATAGTTTAAATTACAGACATTTCTCTTGAAAATGCCGCAAGAGAAATATATAAAATATGGCGGGAATTATATATTTGTCAAATCTTGACCTTTGAAATTTTCAAAATTAACAAAAATTGACATTTAGTGATGAAGGTACCAAACAGAGTAGGCCGATGGGTCCGATTTTCGAAACAGATCTAGGCATGTTAAATATTACATCTTTTTGTGTACCATTTTTTAGCCCCACTGAAAATTTGTAATCTTGATTTTTTCTATCATTTCGCTTATAAGATATTTCAAACCTACCCTTATTTAAGTGGCCTTCAAAAACAAATACCCCACCTGTTTTTCTTATCTCCCATACTTAAAATACACCATGGTCTGTTCGTTAAAATAATCTTGAGAAAAATATATTTTACAAAATTTCAGTTACGCCAAAAAAACAGTAGCTTTACAATAGCAAAATTAAAACCGAACAGCTTCATCATCTAGTGTAAAATGCCGCAAAGTAAACATGGTAAATGTGCGTATGTCTGTCTGTGTTTTGTTCAAGTGGAACTTGATTGATTGATTTGAAAAATTTTGGTATCTTCCCTTCGAACTTTTTTTGGTTAATTACTTAAGGTTGCTTTACAGAACGACTTATTTATGAAGCGCGTTAGAAATGGGTATGAACAAAGTTAAATGTATACCAGTGAGCGGAGCAGTATAGTCGGACGGGGCCGACCATATGATACCCTACACAACTTCCACGAAAAACTAACTTTCTGTGGATCTATATTCTGAGCTTGGGCAATATTTCGCGATATTTGAACCATCTGAACCAACTAGAGGCCACCAATTATTACTAATGTTCAGTACAGCCCTTCTAATTACTTTTCCAGATTCTCTTCCCTTGTGTTGTGATGTTCTTATTCCCATTGGAGCCTATAGATCGACTCGAAAAAACACAAAAAAATTAATTTTTTGGTCCACTTCATCACAATATAATTACCTGATCGTCACCGAAAATTTTAGGCGTTATCCTTGACCATAACTGGAACTTCATGGAACATTTTAAAGCGTACATTTAGTATGGTAAAGGGTTACTAAATAACATCTGAATACATAAGCACCTGTAAATGTTTAGGTGTAACTCCCACATCCGAGCACATACAACAATATAATTGGTATTAATTTAAAGGTCAACCACTCCTCTTGGACATAATATCAACTTCTCGGGTCTATGTCATTCAGGGGTAAATATATACGCTATAGAATACAAATTTTGTCATTTTTCACACAAAAGTCAGGGTCCATTTGACCCGCTAAATATTGACCAATCTTTATCAAAACAGGAATGCTTATTCTTTGACCCGATCCCCTTCTCCATGCAAAATTTCACGATGTTCGGGCCATTATTGCGGCCTCTGGAGCGACCAGAAAAACCGACAAAAATTTAGTATTTGGTCCATTTCATCCCCTAAATATTAACCGATCTTTCCCAAAAACAATAGGGGTCTTCATTGGCCAGAACCCATCCTACATGCAAAATTTCGTGAAGATTGGTCCATAACTGTGGCCTGTATCGTGTTTACAAATTATAATGGACAGACGGACAGACGGACGGACGGACGGACACACATGTCTAGATCGACTTAGCTAGTCGAGATATGACGATCGGTATACTTAAAGGTGGGTCTAGGACCAATATTTCGCGGCGTTACAAACTTTTGGGTCTGCACAAAGCTATAATACCCTGACAACATAGTTGTGTAGGGTATAACAACATGAAATAAGGCCATTGATATATTGTTAAATAAAATACAAATAAAAACGTCACAAATTTCGACATGGTCGAATATTTTATACCCTTCACCACGAGGTGTGCATTCAAAATACCTAAACCCATCATGATTTTAATAGGCGGCTATACCATGGTAAATTGGAAACCTATGAAAATTTTCGCCTAATCGAACCAAACTTAATTAATTATTACACAATTTATATGAAATCGGCCCAAAAATATATGTGAGCTATATTTTAATCTGAACAGATTTCAATAAACCTTACATCCACCACTCTGCACTCAATTCATTACGCTCGGGAAAAATTCGTGTTAATTGAAAAATGTAGGGTCATTTTAGAACCTTGTCCTTAGGCCAAAAAAGTGAACTGTGACAAATTTCCACTTCGGATCTTAAATGCGACATGCATAAAATTGTAATTCTATGTATATCCTCAAAAGGAACTTTTTTTTGGTTTTCTTTTGCATGTTTTAACATATGCACAAAAACACAATGCCCTGTACCGCAGTGTTGTGATGGGTACTTATGAGGGCTATTTAGATACATTGACATTTGTTGAAAATATTATGTAAATAAGTTTTTCTCTCTAAGATCTCGAAATACCAAATTACAGCCACTTCGTAATGCTAAATAAGAATGAAAAGAATCTTTATATTAGGGCTATAACAAAAAGCGGAGCAATATTGATAATTTTGGTAGGAACATTAGCTTAGAGTCAATTCACTTCGCTATCCCGAAACTTAAGCCGACATGTATAATTTTTGTTTGGGAGATTTTCTGCCCAAAATGAATCCAAAAGATAAAATTACAGTCAATTTGGTTGACAAACATGTTTAAATTCCCCAACACACCGATATTTAGAAGGTACCGTTATATGAGGGGTACCATAAATAACACAGAAAAAAATATTTAAAGAATATTTTCAAAACTTCATTCGTAGTTAATATTCTCCGCATTGCACATGTTCCTCGCTTTAAATATAAATTATAATATTCTTATAATCTTTGAAAAGCCACTATTGTTTCCAAAAATATGTAAATATTTCTTTAACAAATGTAATGCCACAAAGAAAAAAACACCACCACAATTCATTGCTCGGCAGTTTTTTTTTTATCGTTCTCCACATCCCTCCTTACTTGGTGGTTGTTAGTTTTGCAACCTTCCACTAACTCCATTGTGATTAGATTTGCATTCCAATGTTTCCTTGTTTCAGACACACTTACCGACCACTGCAATTCGCATATGCATTTTCCAAATTATTTCAATATAAATGTTAGATAAAATATATCAATCAAGTGTTGACAATATTTGCATTCATTATATGCAGAAATTCCGACATTGGCAAAACGTTCCGTACACTATTCATATTAATTTGGAAAAAAAAAGAAATCCATTATTTTTATATGAATACATTCGGAAACATTTAAATAAAGTCCTATAGATTTAAGATGCTTCAAATATTCACAGTTTTGTTGTATGATTTGTTGCCATTTTAAAGGTAACTTCATAATGCCACTCGCATAGAAGTCTTGCTCTCTATTTGCAAAAAATATAGTAGTCGACTCTCACAATCCTCCCTAGATACCAATTTTTTATCATTAAAGAAATTTTGCAATGCAAACAAAGATGATAATCCGGACAATATGGGGAAGCATTAAAACATCCCAACCAAGCTCCCGAAGTTTCTGGCGAGTCACTGTAGATGCGTGTGGTCTAGCGTTGTCCTAGTAGAACACGACACCTCTGCTGTTGGCCTATTGTGGCCATTTGTAGTCAATTGCTATCTTCAAACGGTCCAATTGTTGATAGTAGAGATTAAAATTTAGCGTCTGGCCATATGGAAACAACTCACACTAAATACAAAAACAAACCTTCCTGGCCGTTAATCATGGTTTGGCCACCGTTTGAGGTGCTTCACCGCTCTTTGACTACGATTGTTTTTGCACAGGGTTATCGTATGAGATCCGTTTCTCATCTCCATTTTAAGACATGGGTCTATCTCATTTATTGGCCAATGAAATTCGATATATTCTATTTTTTCTGTTAATTGGTATGGCACCCAAACATCGAGCTTCTTTTTGAATCCAGCTTTGTGTAAATGGTCCTGGGCGATATTACGACTGCTAACATGCCGGTCAACTTCGATCATTCCTCCGATTTTATGGAAGAAATGATCAAAAAAATAATGGATTTATTTTTCCCCAACCTAATATAATATGCGAATTAATTATTTCTGTGTATATTGGTTTTTAGTAGGAATATTATATATCACTCTTAGTACCAAAAATCCTAATAATCGCAATGTTTGGCCAGACACAAAATATGATCCGATTCTTATTAATTTTAATAGGGTGCGTCCATGGGCTGTTTGTATGGCTTAGGTTTTGGAGTCAATATGATGAATCCATGGACTATATGAATCCATGGACTATATATATATAACGGTGTTAAATGAAATCCAATTAGAAGAAAAAAGCTCACGACTATATAGCGGATCAGAAGTTAGTGAATATTATGACCTTTAATTTTATATTGGCCTTCGAATTGCGCCCACTTCCAATATATTATAAAAATCTGGCGCCTAGCAAGTATTGCCTCTTCCTATTCACCGTCTTTGTTTATGTTCATTACTCCCTAATAAACCCACAATACTTAACATAATAATAATTTACTTGTTAACACTTAATAGCACTTGTGTCCAATGTCCCAAGCACAGTTACCTTTTTAACTCAGCCCCCAACTTGTCTACCTCTTTGCTAACAAGAAAAAAAATACAAAAAATGCAGACCTTTTCATATATTTTAACCTTTTGTCTTGACCATTTTGTAGATAGTGTTCAAAAGTTCACATTTGTTTTTTATGCAGCAACATAGGGTGGATGTTTTATACATTTTAATTTTATTTAAATGGAGGGTATATATTTCAAATGGTCAAGGGCAATATATTCTCCAAGTGACAATAAACATTATTTCTCGCGATCGAGTATAGTTATTTTGAACATGCATCTTATGGTGGAGGATATAAAATGTTCGGATGAACGTAAAATCATTTCAAATAGTTTCAGATCTCATTTCATATATAAAATGATTTCAACAAAGGTGTCGAAAAACGGATGACGAATTTAATACAACCCATTTCATATTATGCTTCCTTACCTCCATTCTATTTCACTATGTTCTAATTTAAGTATTCAAAATTTACTTTCTAAATACTCGAGCATTCCACCCTGTTACATACATATTATGTTAAATAGTATGAACACCCACACATATTAATTTAGCATGACCCCAACAAAACTTTACACAAATTCGCATAATTCGTTAACCATAAAACATATCTTGCCACACTACCCTCCACATGGCATGGCAATTTGTTGAAAGTGGTCACATTTTTGTTGGTGGGGAATTTTCAAAATTTATTACCATAAAATAAAACAGTTTAAAAGTCTTTTACAGAATGTGCCAACGAAAAAAAGGATAACCACATTTCACACAAACACACATAAAATACATGTGTGTGTATGAATATATGATGGCAAAAAGTGTTACCTAAGAATTGTTATGTTGACCGCCACTTGGACACTTTTTCTTTTTGGGGTTACACCGACCAATGTCCATGTGGGGGACAAGTACTGGTTAAGTGATGTTAAACGAAAGGTTGCTTGGCACAACACCTTGTTGACGGCTCAAAATGGAAATCTATGGATTCAGCAACATTTTTTATACGAGAAAGAGAGGGAGAGAGAAAAAATGGTTCGTTGAAGAGGGAAGAGAAAAATGGTTCGTGGAAGATATGGATGTTGTGAAGATTATGGTGGTTATTTTAAAGGAAATAATTTTATCAATTTAAATTATAATGTTTATCAAGTACGTATGTGTAATACTTGTTATAAGAATTATTCGAAATTCAAATCAATTGAAAATGATAAGATGTTGTTTGTGGAAAACAAATGACACAATAAATTTTTTTCAAACATCCTTTCCTGAACATGAATGATATCTTGCAATGCCATATCGCAGGCGTAGATGTTGCTACGAATGTCCTTTTGGATTTGACATATCATTGATACATATGACGTGTGTGAGCTTGAGTCAGCCTACTTTGGAAACGGCTGCTGCCATTGATGTTGACGCAAATTGGGCAAAAAAACAGGGATGGGACTTTTTAATTCTTTAAATCATATCTTTCAAGGACTAACTGCTCCTCAGGCGTGGATTTCTAAAATAATATTTTTCAAGGACTAACCGCTCTTCAGGCGTGGATTTTTTAAATAATATTTTTTAAGGAATATCTGCTCCATAGGTTTGGATTGTTTAAATAATATTTTTCAAGGACTATCTACTCCATAGGTTTGGATTTTTTTAATAACATTTTTCAAGGACTATCTGCCCTTTTAGGTGTGGGTTTTTAAATAATATCTTTTAAGGAATTTTAAGATTTTCTTAATAATATTTTTCAATGACTAACTGCCCTTCAGGCGTGGATTTTTTAATAATATTTTTAAGGACTATCTGTTCTTTATGCGTGGATTTTTTTAATAATATTTTTCAAGGACTAACTGCCCTTTGGCCATGGATTTTTTAAATCACATTTTCTAAGGACTATATGTCCTTCAGGCGTGGATTTTTTAAATCATATTTTTCAAGGACTAACTGCCCTTCAGGCGTGGATTTTTTAAATCATATTTTTCAAGGACTAACTGTCCTTCAGGCGTGGATTTTTTAAATCATATTTTTCAAGGACTAACTGCCCTTCAGGCGTGGATTTTTAACTGATATTTTTCAAGGACTAACTGCCCTTCAGGCGTGGATTTTTTAATTCATATTTTTCAATGACTTTCTGCTCCACAGGCGTGGATTTTTTAATTCATATTTTTCAATGACTTTCTGCTCCACAGGCGTGGATTTTTTAATTCATATTTTTCAATGACTTTCTGCTCCACAGGCGTGGATTTTTTAATACATTTTTGTCAATGACTTTCTGCTCCACAGGCGTGGATTTTGTTAATCAGATTTTTCAAGAACTATCTGCTCCATAGGCGTGGATTTTTTAAATCATATTTTTCAAGGACTATCTGCTCCATAGGCGTGGATTTTTTAAATCATATTTTTCAAGGACTATCTGCTCCATAGGCGTGGATTTTTTAAATCATATTTTTCAAGGACTATCTGCTCCATAGGCGTGGATTTTTTAAATCATATTTTTCAAGGACTATCTGCTCCATAGGCGTGGATTTTTTAAATCATATTTTTCAAGGACTATCTGCTCCATAGGCGTGGATTTTTTAAATCAGATTTTTCTGCCCTTTAGGCGTTGATTTTTTAAATCAGATTTTTCTGCCCTTTAGGCGTTGATTTTTTAAATCAGATTTTTCTGCCCTTTAGGCGTTGATTTTTTAAATCATATTTTTCAAGGACTTTCTGCTCCATAGGCGTGGATTTTTTTTATTAATATTTTTCAAGGACTATCTGCTCCATAGGCGTGGATTTTTTAGATCATATTTTTCAAGGACGTTCTGCTCCATAGGCGTGGATGTTTTAAACCATATTTTTCGACTTCTCCATAGGCGTGGATTTTTTAAATAATATTTTTCAAGGACTATCTGCTCCATAGGTTTGGATTTTTTATTAATATTTTTCAAGGACTAACTGTCCTTCAGGCGTTATTTTTTAAATAATATTTTTTAAGAACTAACTGCCCTTTGGGCGTGTATTTTTTAAATAATATTTTTTAAGGACTATCTGCCCTATAGGCGTGGATTTTTAAAATCAT
Organism: Musca vetustissima; assembly: GCF_032173495.1. NCBI lineage: Eukaryota > Metazoa > Arthropoda > Insecta > Diptera > Muscidae > Musca > Musca vetustissima. The sequence continues at coordinate 108,816 of NW_026874609.1, forward strand.
ATTTTTTAAGGACTATCTGCCCCATAGGCGTGGATTTTTTAAATCATATTTTTAGGGACTATCTGCCCTTTAGGCGTGGATTTTTTAAATAATATTTTTCAAGGACTATCTGCTCCATAGGCGTGGATTTTTAAATCATAATTTGCAAGTACTATCTGTTCCATAGTCGTCGATTTTTAAATCATATTTTTCAAGGACTCTCTGATCTACAAAATTGGATTTTAAATAATAATTTTCAAGGTCTATCAGATCTACAAAAGTGGATTTTTTGATTCATTTTTTCAATAATAATTTCGAAGGAAACAATTTAAACTCCCATCTCTGACTTTTTCAAGGACGATCAGATCTACAAAAGCGGATTTTTTGATTCATTTTTTAATAATAATTTCGAAGGAAACAATTTTAACTCCCATCTCTGTCTTTTTCAAGGACGATCAGATCTACAAAAGCGGATTTTTTTATTTATTTTTTCAATAATAATTTCGAAGGAAACAATTTTAACTCCCATCTCTGCCTTGAAATTATGCACGCAACGCTCGTGCCCAAAGCAAATATTGTTTGTTGCATTGCAAACAATTTCTTATCAATGGCAACATTGTAAAGGCGGCAAGGATATGATGAACAAAAATGCCTCTGCCGCATTTGTGTGATGGTAAATACCCACACACAGAACAATAGCTGAATAAAATGCATACAAATGAAATGATATCGATGAAATGTGTGGCAGCAGCAGCTTCATTTTCCAGTTTTCGTTTTTCAGATTGTCGGTGCGTCTGTTTAGAGTAACGAAACAATCATTAATCATTCGATACATTGGCTTTGCCTACCCTCCTCCGGAACGACATACAAATCCAATACAAAGTTGGGAGAAAAAAAAACTCCGGCAATTTCTCATGGATATTTGTAACATGTTCGAAGAGGAAGAAAATGTATTTTTTGTATTGCAAATGCGAACTGATGTTACTGCCACTGACTGACTGGCTGACTGTGATGCATCAAATCCGATTTGATTATATATGAAACAGAAAAAATTGTTTAGAATAAAAATGATATTTTTTTCTCCCTTTAAAGACAACAATTGTGACAGTAGCAGCATCGATGTCAGTCAGTCGGTGGCAGTTTGTTTTGACAATAGAAATCTAATATAATGCCCTTATTTTGATACCAAATATAATCATTATAAATTGTTGTCTAGAATGATATTGAGTTTTCTTTTTGTATGCGATAAAATTAAGAAGGTGTTTGAAATGTTTTTTTTATAAAAAAGTAGTTGTTTTAAACGTAGGAATTCATATGATGTCTTTAAGACCATTAATCACAATATATTTTTAAATCTATCGAAGGTATCCAGACCTGTAGAAGTATTTCTATTCAAAATAGACCTTTTATTGGTATATGGATTTGTCCCAAAAATTTGTCAAGCTTTTTTTTTAAATAAATTTCGAGGAATTTCCGAGCTGAATTTGTGGATTTTTTAAATAATGTAATTTTTAATGATATTCTCAAGGACTTAGCCTGGATGTTTTTCGAAAATATTTTCAGAGACTAACTGGTCTATAACCTTGCACTTATGAAAAATATTTTCCTCATACTATCGGGTCTTTATGTGTGGATTTTTAAAATAATATTTTCCATTTTTTACAAATTATTTTTGGAGGCCTATCTGCACTATAAAAGTGGATCCTTTAAAAAATATTTTCAAGTATAATCAGCAATAGTGTGGATTTTTTAAATAAGATTTTAATAAGAGTGAATTTATTAAATAAACTCTTAAGTGATTATCAACGCAATACGATTTTTAATAACATTTTCGAGGATTATCAGCGGATTTTTTAAATAAAATTTTGGATAATTACACTGTGCTACAAAATACCAATAAAAATTTTTTCAGGGGTTCTATTGTACCAATTCAGTTTAGTTGGGGTCCCTGGATCACGAAAATACCTTTGGTTTTTCTGGGTCACTTCGAAAATTAATTTTATAACGGTAAATATGGAGAAAAACGTAGTTTCATGGATTTTCCATTTGAGAATTGAATAACTTATTTACTTTATAACGGATTTATATTATTCTTTTTTTCTTTCGAATACTACAATTTTTCCTTTTAAACAAGATATATATTTGGTAAATCGGTTGAGGATTGGCTGAGTTACAGCGGTTGAAATGTGAAAAAATACGCATAAAGTGACAAAATTTATTTTTCTTCGGACTGTACGATGAAATTATGATATCAAGCCATATAATTTTTATTATATTACGGGGAAGAAAATTAAATTAGCTTTCGAAAATGATAAAAATCAAACAAATCGGTTAAAAAATGAATGACTTATACACATTTTTGTATTGATTCTATGCATATTCTCTAAAGGAAATATGGGTCTATCTCGTTTCCCTTTGCCTGTTGCAAACATAACGGTTTGTAACAGGAAACGATACAGACCCATATTTCCTTTAGAGAATATGCATAGAATCAATACAAAAATGTGTATAAGTCATCCATTTTTTAACCGATTTTTTTTTGATTTTTATCATTTTTGAAAGCTAATTTAATTTTCTTCCCCGTAATATAATAAAACTTTTATGGCTTGATATCATATTTTCATCGCACAGTCAGAAGAAAAATAATTTTTTTTTTTTCATTTTATGCATACTTTTTCACATTTCAACCGCTGTAACTCAGCCAATCCTCAACCGATTTACCAAATATATATCTTGTTTGAAAGGAAAAATTGTACTCTTCGAAAAAAAAAGAATAGTATAAATCCGTTATAAAGTAAATAAGTTATTTAAGTTTCAAATGGAAAATCCATGAAACCGCGTTTTTCTCTATATTTACCGTTATAAAATTAATTTTCGAAGTGACCCAGAAAAACCAAAGGTATTTTCGTGGTCCAGGGACTTCAACTAAACAGAATTGGTACATTAGAACCCCTGAAAAGTTTTCGTGTCGCACAGTGTTATCAGCGGATTATTTAAAAAAAAAAAATTGGAGGATTATCAGTGAATTCTTTAAATACATTTTATTGTTCAAGTATTGGAATTGTTGAACTAATATTTTTCAAGGACTATCATTGCAAAAATATTGGATTTTTTAAATAATATTTTTAGAGGACTAAAGCCTGGACTTTATAATTTATATTTATCAGGAACTATCAGAGCTATAAACGTGGTTTTTTAAATAGTATTACTATATGATTTAACCAGTAAGGGAAGTAGAAAAGTCGGACGGGGCCGACTATATGATACCCTTCACCACTTTGGGTATATTCAACAGATGAATCTTGACAGACGTCGCATTTTTTGAAGGATCAGTAAAATGAAATTGGACCCATAAACATATCTTTCTGCAACCTATACTAAATTTTTCATTTGGTCAGATATAGATTTGCTTCTATATCCAAATTTGAACGAATTTCAATAAAACTTTCCACATGCTAGGTTATATAAACTATATAACTTTGGGTCTTTGGTGCACATTTTACATAAAATCTGACGAAACTATATATATGAAATATATCTAAATCTGAACCAATTTCAATAAAACTTGCCACACGTTATCTCATAAAAACTTCAATAAGCTGTGGTTTGTGCCAATCGGACCCACCTGGGGAATTCGGTGCAGCATTTATATCTAACTTATAGGTTATACTAAGTCCATTACGAAAGATATATGTGGACTTTTGTGCACCGTTTATATTAAATCGTACGAGCTATATCGAAATCTGGACCGATTTTCAGGAAACTTAACACTCATCATCTATACTTCATTCAGTACGATATGCCAAATTTCGTGCAAATCGACAGACATATAGGGACTCTGGTGCACCATTTACCTGAAATCGGACGAAAATATATTTGGGAGCTATATCTACTTAAACTTAACACACATCATTCTAGACCCAATTCATTATGCTGTGCCAAATTTCGTGCAAATCGAAAAATATTTCGCGACTTTGGTACACAATTTCTTCCTTGAATCGGAAGAAAATATATATGGGAGCTATACCTAAATCGGAACCGAGTTTTACGAAACTTAGCACACATCATTCTAGACCTAGATCATTAGGCTGTACCAAATTTCGTGCAAATCGAATGATATATAGGGACCGTTTATATTAAATCGTACAAATATATATATGGGGGCTATATCTAAATCTGAACCGATTTTTCCCAATTTCAATACTTGGGCCACACTATGCCAAATTTCATCCAATTCGAATTATAAATGCGACCTGTACTTTGTTTACAATTTAACATGGACAGACGGACGGATATATAGGGACCGTTAATATGACCCCCCCATTCTCGGGGTACAAATTTTATATATATAATTCGAATCTACACTAATTAAAGAATGTCCCTACAAAATTTCAAATGAAAATCTCAAGAACTCTTGAAGATATAGCCGATTTATTGTGTCAGCATCAAGTGACGGCTGAAGGGCTTCTCAAACTTTAAACGCCTTTTTCTCTAAACATTTTTTGCGAATGGCGGGCACGATAACTCAAGAACTAATAACCCACTCGACTTCAAATTTTTACACGTTTCTCTGTGAGTGTATAGCTATCGTATGAACTAGGATAAAGCCAATCGGTGAAGATCTTCCTTATTTTTTAACTTGGGTTTTGGTAAAAAATCGGCGATTTTCCAAAAATATTTTTTCAAAGGTCCACCATTTTGTTAATTTTGGAGCGAAGTCAATAACCCTAGTTCATACGAGAGCCAGATATGTGCTCCTTCCAACACCATTGGAATTTTCGGATTCCAATGTTTCAGTGAGGAGTTATCATGCCCGCCATCAAAAATAAGGACTTTTCTTTGATGACAAAAAACAACAACAAAACAATAACAAAATTATTTTTCTTCTAATTTAAATCTTCAAGTATATATGTGTTAAGTTACAAGCCTTAACAAGCATTGGTTTTGATTTACCAGCCCATTGAAAACCTTGAAAAAATAAAATCGAGAATGGGGGGTTCCCTTAAAAAGTGATTCTATGCATATTCTCAAAAGGAACCATGTGTCTATAACGTTTCCTTTTGCCTGTTACAAACATATGCACAAAGACATAATACCCTGTACCACAGTGTGGTGAAGGGTATAAAAATGGTAACTGTGTAAAAAACATTTTGCAAGGCCTATATGCTCCAAAAGCGTCGTTTATACTTATATTTTTAAAGGACTCTCTGGTATATATGCGTGAATTCTTTAAACTATATCCTTGGTATATATGCGTAATTGTATTACATTATATTTTCCAGGACTATCGAACCTTTCTATTTATTTTTGAAATATACATTACCCCAACATAAAGACCATTTTAAATAACTGCCACCATTTTCGAAACACCACAAAATTTAAATTTTATCTCTTCAAAAACTCAAAACACGAGCACACCCTCCTACCATACTAACTATAATGGCTCTTCCTACCCTTCCCCACTCTTCAAATAATAATTTTCATAAAAGTGAATGAAAATCAAACGAACCAAAAAAATCACCGCATAATATTTTGGTATAAAATGTAAATTTTTCTCCGTCCACACAAACAACAACTACAATGAAAGCAAAAAAAAAAAAACGTTGCCTTTGATTGACAGCTCTTCAGCAGTTTGGCTTGCATCCCTGATGGATTTCATATTTCAGAGAGCACAATGTGACACAGCCACGACAAGGCAATGCTGGCAGACTGGCAAACAGCCACATCACACAGTCCGCCAATGGCATTATTGGAAGGAGTTTGAATATCAAATGATTGGCAACATCCAGAACAAAATCAACAACAACAATTACTACAGCAAAAAGGCGATACATACAAAATCGCATTCAGATATAAACTTTTTCCCGGGAGTTGTTGTTGTTGTTATTCTGTTGGCATGGGCACTTTTGTATGGATTTTTAAAATCCATGGATTTATGTATAAATTGTGGGGTAAAAAGGGAATAAATAAACTTTTTTCTTCCATCAAAGTATGATATTATTTTTAAGTTTTATGTAAGATTTTTGCTCGGTTTTTGTTTATCTTTGTTTTTCCTAGATGGGGGTGGGGTATAAAGTTTTTCAATTTCATCGAAGATTTAAAAGTTATTGATTGTAATAAATATTTAAATTTTAGCGAGTATATTTTGAGAATATTAAAATTTTCTATTGACTATTTAGTCTATAAGTATGGTGTTTTATAATATTTTTCAAGAACTATCTGAAAGTGAATTTTTGAATAATATTTTACAAGGACTATATGTCCGATAAGCGTGATTTTTTTAAATAATAATTTCCAAGGGCATTCTGCCCGAAAAGCGTGGATTTTTTAAATAATAATTTCCAAGGGCATTCTGCCCGAAAAGCGTGGATTTTTTAAATAATAATTTCCAAGGACATTCTGCCCGAAAAGCGTGGATTTTTTCAATAATAATTTCCAAGGACATTCTGCCCGATAAGCGTGGATTTTTTAAATAATAATTTCCAAGGACATTCTGCCCGAAAAGCGTGGATTTTTTAAATAATAATTTCCAAGGACATTCTGCCCGATAAGCGTGGATTTTTTAAATAATAATTTCCAAGGACATTCTGCCCGAAAAGCGTGGATTTTTTTAAATAATAATTTCCAAGGACATTCTGCCCAATAAGCGTGGATTTTTTAAATAATAATTTCCAAGGACATACTGCCCAATAAGCGTGGATTTTTTAAATAATAATTTCCAAGGACATTCTGCCCAATAAGCGTGGATTTTTAAATAATAATTTCCAACGACATTCTGCCCGATAAGAGTGGATTTTTTAAATAATAATTTCCAACGACATTCTGCCCGATAAGCGTAGATTTTTTAAATAATAATTTCCAAGGACATTCTGCCCGAAAAGCGTGGATTTTTTAAATAATAATTTCCAAGGACATTCTGTCCGATAAGCGTGGATTTTTTAAATAATATTTTACAAGGACTACCTGCCAGAAAAGCGTGGATTTTTTAAATAATAATTTCCAAGGACATTCTGCCCGAAAAGCGTAGATTTTTTAAATAATAATTTCCAAGGACATTCTGTCCGATATGCGTGGATTTTTTAAATAATAATTTCCAAGGACATTCTGTCCGATAAGCGTGGATTTTTTAAATAATAATTTCCAAGGACATTCTGTCCGATAAGCGTGGATTTTTTAAATAATATTTTACAAGGACTACCTGCCAGAAAAGCGTGGATTTTTTAAATAATAATTTCCAAGGACATTCTGCCCGAAAAGCGTAGATTTTTAAACTAATAATTTCCAAGGACATTCTGCCCGATAAGCGGGGATTTTAAAATAATAATTTTCAAGGACTATCTGAACTATATTCGTGGATTTTTAAGTAATAATTTTTATGAAATTTCTGATCTATGATCGTAAGATTTTTTAATAATATATACAGGTGCTATTTAATTTCTAAGAGTGGATTTTTAAAAAAAAAAATATTTTAAGGACTATTTCAACTACAGGCATCGATCTTTTAAATAGTATTTTACAAGGTCTATCTATTAATATAAATATTAACAAATTATTGTGAACATAGTTTGTCTCCCGATTTAAAGAGACAACTTTTTGCCATAACCCACCAAAATGTAGCTCCAAAATATAATCATTAAACATTAAATTAATGATATCTTATCTTTCTTACTTCTTCCACAAATCTTCCTTAGCCCAAACAAAAAAAATCAATCAACTAACCTGTCTGCCGGTTCACACTCCCTCAAATTATGAGTCATTAAACAAATAAAAACCCTTTCTTCTTATCTATTTGACGGAAAAACTGGCAAATATGCTTCGCCATCATTATCCTTATCACAGTTTTACTTCATTTCTATTCTTTTCGGATTCCAAAAGAAAAGAAACAAGAGAGAAAAACACTAATTAAAACTAATCTGACAAAATGTGTTTGTGACAAAATACTTTTCACATAAATGTCAAAATTTGGCTTACCGCACTCTATGGAGACTTAGCCCAAAAAACAACAATAGGCAGAGGAGCTACTGGAAATAATGATTGAAGACACTTTTTTCTTAACTAGAAAATTTTACTTTTTCATCTTGTCTTCTATCAATCTTGTTTTTGGGCTTTATGGCAACCAACACAAAAAAAACTAAAACCCTTTTGTTGTAATTATTTTTGATTGGAGGGGGGAATTACACAGCCTCAAAGAGTCAAAGGATAATGAATCAACAAATGTCATTGTTTCAGAATGTAATATATAGCCTTTGTAATTTGGTGGTTAAATATTTAAGGGGCTGCTTCATTAAAACTAATTTTTTTTATTGTCTTAAATGGGATTAGTTTGTGGTAAAACACTACGTTATAGTTGAAATAGTCCTTGAAAAATATTATTTAAAAAATCCACGCTTAAGAAGCAGATAGTCCTTGAAAAATATTATTTAAAAAAATCCACTCTTAGAGAGCAGATAGTCCTTGAAAAATATTGTTAAAGAATCCACGCTCAGGGAGCAGATAGTCCTTGAAGAATATAATTAAAAAAATCCGCGCTTAGGGAGCAGATAGTCCTTGGTGAATATTATTAAAAAATCCACGTTTAGGGATCAGATAGTCCTTGAAAAATATTATTTAAAAAATCCACGCTTAGGGAGCAGATAGTCCTTGAAAAATATAATTTAAAACCAGTGAGCGGAGCAGTATAGTCAGACGGGGCCGACCATACGATACCCTACACAACTACCACGAACTCTAACTTTCTGAGGATGTTTATTCCGAGTCTGAGTAATATTTCGTGATATTTGCCCCCTCTTGTCCGATTAAAGGTTAACAACACCTCTTCCTTACTTTTTTCGAATATTCAGTACAGTCCTTCTAATTACTTGTCCAGATTACCTTCCCGGTGGGTGTGTTGTGATTTTCGGATTATACTCTACTCGAAAACACACAAAAAATTATATTTTCTGTCCATTTCATCCCAAAATTTTAATCTGATCATCACCGAAAATTGTAGGCGTTGTTCTTGACCATAACTGGAACTTCATGAAAAATTTCAAAGCCATCAGCGCGATATTTCTCCCTCTAATGTGGTAATGGGTTACTAAATAATATCTGAATACATAAGCACCTGTAAACATTTGACTGTAACTCCCACATCTGAGTAGGTACATCACTATATTTGGTATCAATTTAAAGGCCAACCACTCCTCTTGGATATGCTATCAACTCCTGGGGTTTACATCCTCCAGGAGTAAATATATATGCCATAGAATACAAATTTTCTCATTTTTCACACAAAAGTCAGGGTCCATTTGACCCGCTAAATATTGACCAATCTTTATCAAAACATGCATGCTTATTCTCTGGCCCGATCCCCTTCTCCATACAAAAATTCGCGGTGTTTGGGCAATAATTGAGTCCTCTGGAGCGACCAGAAAAACCGACAAAAATTTAGTATTTGGTCCATTTCATCCCCTAAATATTAACCGATCTTTTCCAAAAACAATAGGGGTCTTCATTGGCCAGAACCCATCCTACATGCAAAATTTCGTGAAGATTGGTCCATAACTGTGGCCTGTATCGTGTTTACAAATTATAATGGACAGACGGACGGACGGACGGACACACATGTCTAGATCGACTCAGCTAGTCGAGATATGACGATCGGTATACTTAAAGGTGGGTCTAGGACCAATATTTCGCGGCGTTACAAACATTTGGGGCTGCACAAAGCTATAATACCCTGACAACATAGTTGTGTAGGGTATAAAAATCCACTCTTAGAGAGCAGATAGTCCTTAAAAATACTATTTAAAAAATCCACGCTTAGGGAGCAGATAGTCCTTGAAAAATATTATTTAAAAAAATCCACTCTTAGAGAGCAGATAGTCCTTAAAAAAATACTATTTAAAAAATCCACGCTTAGGGAGCAGACAGTCATTGAAAAATACTATTTAAAAAATCCACGCTTAGGGAGCAGATAGTCCTTGAAAAATACTATTTAAAAAATCCACGCTTAGAGAGCAGATAGTCCTTGAAAAATACTATTTAAAAAATCCACGCGTAGGGAGCAGATAGTAATTGAAAAATACTATTTAAAAAATCCACGCATATATGGCTAGTCGTGCTTGAAAAATATAATTTAAAAAATCCACGCCTATGATGGCTAGTCGTCCTTGAAAAATATAATTTAAAAATCCACATCTATGGGTCCAATAGACTTTGAAAAATATAATTTAAAAAATCCACGCCTATAGTCCTTAAAAAATATAATTTAAAAAATCCACGCCTATGAAGCAGATAGTCCTTGAAAAATATAATTTAAAAAATCCACGCCTATGAAGCAGATAGTCCTTGAAAAATATAATTTAAAAAATCCACGCCTATGAAGCAGATAGTCCTTAAAAAATATTATTTAAAAAATCCACGCCTATGATAGCTAGTCGTCCTTGAAAAATATTATTTAAAAAATCCACGCCTATGATGGCCAGTCGTCCTTTAAAAATATAATTTAAAAAATCCACGCCTATGATAGCTAGTCGTCCTTGAAAAATATAATTTAAAAAATCCACGCCTATGATAGCTAGTCGTCCTTGAAAAATATAATTTAAAAAATCCACGCCTATGATAGCAGATAGTCCTTGAAAAATATTATTTAAAAAAATCCACGCTTAGAGAGCAGATAGTCCTTGAAAAATATTGTTTAAAAAAATCCACGCTTAGAGAGCAGATAGTCCTTGAAAAATATTATTTAAAAAAATCCACGCTTAGAGAGCAGATAGTCCTTGAAAAATATTGTTTAAAAAAATCCACTCTTAGAGAGCAGATAGTCCTTGAAAAATATTATTTAAAAAAATCCACGCTTAGGGAGCAGATAGTCGTTAAAAAATATTATTTAAAAAATCCACGCTTAGGGAGCAGATAGTCCTTGAAAAATATTATTTAAAAAACCACGTTTATAGTTGGGATAGTCCTTGAAATATTTAAAATATTCACATTTATAGGCCATAGAGTCCTTGAAAAATATTATTTAAAAAATCCACTCTTAGGGAGCAGATAGTCGTTGAAAAATATTATTTAAAAAATCCACGTTTAGAGAGCAGATAGTCGTTGAAAAATATGATTTAAAAAATCCACGCTTATAGTTGCTTTAGATCTTGGAAAAATATTAAAAATTCTACGTTTATAGTTGAGAGATCCGTAGAAAAGTTTTTCCTTGAATAATATTACAAATCCACGCTTATACAAAGAAAGGCCTTTAAAATATTATTTTAAAGTCCGCAGTCTGAGCACGGATATACCTAAGAAATATTACTTAAAAAATTAATGCTTATTGAGTACATAGTCTTTGAAAATTATTTTTGAAAATCCAGGCTCATAGAAGAGATCTTGAAAAATAATAGACATTTATATACCGTAAAGAAAATGGCGCCCGACGTTGAATATTGAATAAAAAACTTTCTTCCACAGGCAATTATTAAATTTCCACTACAACATTTAATTTTTTACAATTAAATCATGTCATAATATTTCCTAAACGTAACATTAGCAACACAACAATTGCATTTTTTATTTATTTATTTCAGCAAACATTTGACACGCGATATGATTTAATCACTTTAAAAATATATACAAGCAATTAATTTTGCCGTTTTTTTATTCACTCGAAACAAAACCGAATACATTAGAATTTAAATGGAATATCAAAGACCACTAGAAAAAAAAAACAATCAACCAAATTTCACGGATACTGAAACCCCGCAAACCTCCTATGTCTCGCACACACAGATACACATCTATGGCAAAATTCATATACCTTGAAATCCTATTTCATTGTTTTAAATAAATATAAAAAACCCGAAACCTTAAGCTAAAGTGGAACCAATTTGAAGTTGACCGAAACAAAAAAAAAAACGTAACGCGACGAAACCGCTAATTTGTCAAATGTCCGACAATCAGACTTGGTTGTTTTTTTTCATATTGAATTTTGCTACTTGTGAAATATGGTCACTTATAATTTTGACCCTTTTCCGCTACACACTGTATCACATTACACGCTCATACATAATATAATAGGAATTTTGAAATTCGTCAAAACTTCTTGGGGTTCTTTTGTTAGAGGTGGAATAACAAAAGACCATCTTGAAGACAGAAGAAGATGGCTTAGATGAAAATAAAGTGGAAAAAGAAGCCGATATAGCAACTGTTACAGTAGAGTGTGGAAGACATTCCGCAGACTGAGCGATTTCTACATAACTCACAATCAATCCTTTTCTTATACAGATAGTCCTTGAAAAATATTATTTAAAAAAATCCACGCTTAGAGAGCAGATAGTCCTTGAAAAATATTATTTAAAAAAATCCACGCTTAGAGAGCAGATACTCCTTGAAAAATATTGTTTAAAAAATCCACGCTTAGAGAGCAGATAGTCCTTGAAAAATATTATTAAAAAAAATCCACGCTTAGGGAGCAGATAGTCGTTAAAAAATATTATTTAAAAAATCCACGCTTAGGGAGCAGATAGTCCTTGAAAAATATTATTTAAAAAACCACGTTTATAGTTGGGATAGTCCTTGAAATATTTAAAATATTCACATTTATAGGCCATAGAGTCCTTGAAAAATATTATTTAAAAAATCCACGCTTAGGGAGCAGATAGTCGTTGAAAATTATTTTTTAAAAAATTCACGCTAATAGTTGGTATAGATCTTGAAAAAATATTAAAAATTCTACGTTTATAGTTGAGAGATCCGTAGAAAAGTTTTTCCTTGAATAATATTACAAATCCACGCTTATACAAAGAAAGGCCTTTAAAATATTATTTAAAAATCCGCACTCTGAGCACGGATATACCTAAGAAATATTACTTAAAAAATTAATGCTTATTGAGTACATAGTCTTTGAAAATTATTTTTAGAAAATCCAGGCTCATAGAAGAGATGACTCTTGAAAAATAATAGACATTTATATACCGTAAAGAAAATGGCGCCCGACGTTGAATATTGAATAAAAAACTTTCTTACAGAGGCAATTATTAAATTTCCACTACAACATTTAATTTTTTACAATTAAATCTTGTCATAATATTTCCTAAACGTAACATTAGCAACACAACAATTGCATCTTTTATTTATTTATTTCAGCAAACATTTGACACGCGATATGATTTAATCACTTTAAAAATATATACAAGCAATTCATTTTGCCGTTTTTTTATTCACTCGAAACAAAACCGAATACATTAGAATTTAAATGGAATATCAAAGACCACAAGAAAAAAACAATCAACCAAATTTCACGGTTACTAAAACCCGCACACTCGCACACACAGTTACACATCAATGGCAAATTTCATATACCTTGAAATCCTATTTCATTACTTTAAATATATATAAAAAACCCGAAACCTTGAATGTTTCAACTTAAGTTAAAGTGGAACCAATTTGAAGTTGACCGAAACAAATAAAAAACGTAACGCGATGAAACCACTAATTTGTCAAATGTCCGACAATCAGACTTAGTTGGTTTTTTTTCATACTGAATTTTGCTACTTGTGAAATATGGTCACTTATAATTTTGACTGTATCACATTACACTCTCATACATAATATAATAGGAATTTTGAAATTCGTCAAAACTTCTTGGGGTTCTTTTGTTAGAGGTGGAATAACAAAAGACCGTCTTGCAGACAGAAGAAGATGGCTTAGTTTAAAATAAAGTGGAAAAAAAGCCGATATAGCAACTGTGGCAGTAGAGAGTGGAATACCATCCGCAGACTGAGCGATTTCTACATAACTCACAATCAATCCTTTTCTTATACAAAAAATAATAAGAGTTAACAAATAAATAATAACTTCTCATATACATCAAATATCTGTGGTCAGGACAGTGGAGATGTTGCACAATGGGTTGAATTTTATATAATGGCTTCTACAAAAATATTATTTAAAAAATATATTATGTACAATATCTACGCTTGTAGGATATATATAACTTGTGGAAAATATCCACGCATGAAGGTCTGATAGCCCTTGAAAAATATTTTTTAAAAAAATTACGCTTTGAGATCCGACAGTACTTGAAAAATATTATTTAAAAATCCACGCTTGTAGATCTGATATTCCTTGGAAAATATTATTAAAAAATCCACGCTTGTAATTCTGATAGCCTTTTAAAATAATAGTTAAAAATCATCGCTTATATGTGATAGTCCTTGAAAAATATTATTTTAAAAATCCACGCTTGTTGGTCTGATAGTCCATGGAAAATAGTATTTAAAAATCGACACTTTGAATTTATTATTTAAAAAATCCACCGTATTAGCACTGGTAGTCATTGAAAAACATTATTTTGCTTGTATTTTATTTCAAAAATCTATAATTTCTTCTCAAACCACTGTAACAAAAATTCATTCGTTCAAACATTATCTGAAGACGGAATATCGCTGAAACTCTGGCTGAAAACCATCAATCATTCGGGCATTTTGCAAGAAACTATTGTAAAATACATGCAACCGCGTACATCGTCGTCAAACAACACAGACCGAGTGACAACTGTAGCGAGTGATGTGTACATGTCGGTGTTTTTTCTTCTTATTTACATTTTTTTCTTTTTTTTTTGAAATGTGATGATATATCATCACATTATACATAGACAAAAGTCACGGATGATAGCTTTTTATGAATACCAATTGTTGGGTGGAAAAAATGAAAATTAATAAAAAAACACACACAGAAGAACTTTGTTTGTCTTACAATGGATATAAGAATGGATTTAAAGAAATTGTGGAGGATCTTGAAATTTTAAAGAATTTTCCAACTATGTAATATTGTGCGGCCATTATTTCGATAGAAAATATGTGTGGAATAAAATATCAGACTCTCTGCACACATATCTGATATCGCAGTGAAATTTTCTGCAATGAAACCATATACGAATTATTTTTGGTAGGGATATTTGCTATCCATTTTCTCATAATATAAAACATCAGATTATAATTAATTTGTTTTGATTTTGGGTAGCTCTTGTTATACTTGGAAACTTCGTCTAGAACCTTTAAAATAAGGAATATGGCGGTAGTGTAGGGTTATGCAATACATATCCGGACAGGCTGACCAGCGACGAATATTTTAAGGTAATGCAGACTAGGATGAACAATTAAGTCTTTATTTCAGACACTCATACCGACTTCTGGATTGGTGTTACAAAATCGCATATGTATTTTCCAAATTGTTTCGATATAAATGCTAAATGCAATATCAACAAGTGTTGATACGAACATAGCCTCAGTTAAATCAAACAGAATTCGGAATGAATTCAAAAGTATGTGGAATGTGTTTCAGACTTTCTGAAATTAAGAACTTGGTTTGTTCGAGACTTCATTAGCTAATCTTTTCAGGATTAATTCTATGAACTTAACAATGTATGTCTGAAGGTTTGCGAGCGTCGGTCACGATTGAATTCATTAATCCACTTCTTTTCATCTACGCCTTTTCCTGAATTTTTAATAAATTTTCGGACTTTACCGAAATTGGGCCTAACGTGGGGAAAAGATATCTGACATTAAAATGCACCTCTAAACAACACAACACATGATGGAACGTCAATCCGACCTAAGTGGTCTCGTGTCGCTGCGTAACTATTTAGTTCAAAGGAACTTTTCTGCAAAATGAACCGTCAGTACTTGGTCCGGCGGTTTTGTTCATCTAGTTCCTTATGTTCATTTTCCCTCTAGTCCATCAACATTTTCTGGTTACAAACCTGAGACAATTGCGTTTATAGTGAAAAACTGAACTAAAATGAACTATGGAACTAAGTGAATGTCCAATTCCTCTTCCGGAGTTATTATCTTACTTCCGAATGGAAACTCCAGATGACTAGTAATGCACTTACTTGTCATTTCTTTTAATTTCAAGTAATTCACTTTCGATACTTACTATTACACTCAAACAAAATATAAGAATATTTTTATTCTGTTCATGCTCAATATCATTTTCAAATAGCTTTTGTATTAACCATATTCGAATATTATACCATTCGAAACCAATACATTTTCCTGAATTTTTAATAAATTTTCTGACTTCATTAAAACTGGCACCCAACGTGGGGAATCTATATCCGCCTTTAATATTTTATTCCATGAATATGAAGACACGTCAATGGTGGGTATTTTAACCAAAATTTTCCAGACATCTCCAAGCGTGGATTTTGTTAAATAAAAATTTCCATAAATGTTAGGAAGACCCAAGGAAGGTCTCAATACGTGGATTTTTTAAATAAAAATTTCCATAAAGGTTAGGAAGGTCTCAAGGTATGGATTATTCAAATATAAATTTCAAGGCGTAGTTTTTTTAAATAAAAATGTCCATAAAGGTTAGAAAGACTCAAGGAAGGTCTCAAGGGGTGGATTATTTAAATAAAAATGTCCATTAAAGTTAGGAAGACTCAAGGAAGGTCGCAAGGAGTGGATTTTTTAAATAAAATTTTCCGTAAAGGTTGGGAAGACTCAAGTAAGGTCTCAAGGCGTGGATTTTTTAAATACAAATTTCCATAAAGGTTAGGAAGACTCAAGGATGGTCTAAAGGCGTGGATTTTTTAAATAACAATTTCCATAAAGGTAGCCAAGATAGGCGTGGCTACTAGGAGTGGATTTTTTAAATAAAATTTCCATAAAGGTTAGGAGACTTAAAAAACATTTCCGTCAAGGAAGGTGTAAAGGAGTGGATTTTTTAAATAACAATTTCCATAAAGGATTATTTCAAGCATGGATTTTCCATGAAAATTTTGAAAACTTATGAGTTTTTCATGAAGACTCTTGAGACCCTAGTTGTGGATTTTTTTATTTTTTAACACATTTTCCATTGAAATTTTGAGGATCGCAGGATTCGTTTGTTTAAGAATTTTTTTAAGACCCCAGACGTATTTTTTATTTATTTTTCCATCAATGCCTAAAAGCATTGATTTTTATATGAATGTACCACATACGTATAACTCAAACAGGTGACGAACATATTATTTCCAACAAAAACTATTATTGCTGTTGGAAGTGTGAAAATAAGCTTCTTTGACAGCCATAGACGTATGTCATTTTTGACAGGTTAGTTCATTTCATCAGACAACGACGACGACAATTGTTGTCTTTAGTTGTTCGCGCATAGTCTTTACAACACGGAAACTATTTATTCAAAGACACCTCGATATACCGATGTACATTGTACATACACATGTGAGGGAATCTGGCGGTAAGCCTATGTTAATGCGAACATTGTGAAATATTGAGTATTATTAATGATCCTCGTGTCGTAAAGATCGATTTGATTTCACTGATCTGGTTATGGGGATGTGAAGATCATTGTGTTGTGTACTCGTACAGACAGACACACACACACATTCCTGTCACTTCGTCTGCGTCATAATACCCTCAACAGGTATGAACTGATTTTCTTCTTATGAAAATTTCATGCTTCATGGGTTTAGGTGTTTTTTTTAGGCTTCTTCAATTCAATTGTGACCAGTCACTGTGGTTATTGTTAAGTGTGAACGTGTTAACGCTCTCCATGAATTCATCTTTTTGTGTGTTTTGTTATTGTTTGTGGCATTATGTCCATTGATTTGAAAAGCTTCTGTTTGTCTATTTATGGGCTTCATCATGAGGCCATTGATTGGTTGCGCCGAAGTATTTCAAAATGGTTGCAAGTTTTAATCCGATTTTTTTTGTTAATTTTTATAATGGAGAAAATGCGGAATGATAGATTGATAATTTTTGATTTATGGAGTGTGTAAAGGCGTCGTGGAAAACAGAAGTAGTTGTGTTCGTAATTCCCATAGAAAACTAAGTTGATTAAAATTGGCGCCCAACTTGGAAAACCGATATCTATCCCAGTAGTAGGTGCGTTTGTTTTTAATATCATCTATAATTCAGGTTATTTAAACTTAGCCAATGTAATTCCCATAGAAAGCTGAGTTTATTGAAATTGGCGTCCAACGCGGGGAAACGATATTTGTTCCTTAATTGTATTTTCACCATTTTCAATTAATATTAATACGTCTGAAAACGAGAATTTTTTTAAATAAAAATTTCCTTGAATATTAAAAGGTCTCCCGTCGTGGATTTTTTAAATATAAGTTTCCAAAAGTTTGTAAAGGTTAGACCCAGTATAAGGTCTCGACTAGCTGAATCGATCTAGACATGTGTGGTGTGTCTGTGTTTTATTAAAAGCCACGAATTTCAATAAATTTTGCATGTAGGATGGGTTCTGGCCAATGAAGACCCCTATTGTTTCTGGGAAAGATCGGCTAATATTTAGGGGATGAAATGGACCAAATACTAAATTTTTGTCAGTTTTTCTGATCGCTCAAGAGGCCACAATAATGGCCCGAACATCGTTTCGGGCCAAAGAATAAGCATAAATAAAGATGTCAATATTTAGCGGGTCAAATGGACCTTGACTTTTGTGTGAAAAATGCCCAAAATTTGTATTCTATAGGTATATATTTACCCCTGAAGGACATAGACCCGAGAAGTTTTTATATCCAAGAGCAGTGGTTGATTTTTAATAAAAATGCTCCACCTAAATATTCACAGGTATCTCCGTATTCCTATATTATTTAGTAACCCATATACTCTAGGAAATCTTAAGGAAGGCATTGAAATGTTTCATGAGGTTTTATGGTCAAGGACAACGCCTATAATTTTTTGATGATCAGATAATAATTTTGGAAGAATTGGACCAAAAACTTAATTTTTGTGTTATTTTTAATTAAAAATGAACATCCATAAACGGTTAGGAAATCTGGACAATAAGGAAGGTCGTAATATGGTGTGAGGAAGAGGAGGTTTTTTAAATAAAAATTGCTCCATAAACATTAGAAAAGATCTGGTAAGGAAGGCATTAAAGCGTGGTTTTTTAAATTTTTCCATAAAGGTTAAGAAGGGTCTCAAGGTGTGATTTTTAATTAAAAATGTCCATAAATATTAGGAAATCCTAAGGAAGGTCTTAAGGCGAGGATTTTTAAATAAAAATGCCCATAAATATTAGGAAATCTTAAGGAAGGCATTAAAGCGTGGATTTTTTAAATAAAAATTGCCATAAAGGTTAGAGAGACTCAAGGAAGGTCTCAGGGCGTGGGTTTTTTAAATAAAAATTTCCATAAAGGTTAGAGAGACTCAAGGAAGGTCTCGAGGCGTGGGTTTTTTAAATAAAAATTTCCATAAAGGTTAGAGAGACTCAAGGATGGTCTCAGGGCGTGGGTTTTTTAAATAAAAATTTCCATAAAGGTTAGAGAGACTCAAGGAAGGTCTCAAGGCGTGGGTTTTTTAAATAAAAATTTCCATAAAGGTTAGAGAGACTCAAGGATGGTCACAAGGCGTGGGTTTTTTAAATAAAAATGTCCATAAAGGTTAGAGAGACTCAAGGATGGTCACAAGGCGTGGGTTTTTTAAATAAAAATTTCCATAAAGGTTAGAGAGACTCAAGGATGGTCTCAAGGCGTGGGTTTTTTAAATAAAAATTTCCATAAAGGTTAGAGAGACTCAAGGATGGTCTCAAGGCGTGGGTTTTTTAAATAAAAATTTCCATATATATTTATAAGACTCAAGATGTAGATTTTTAAATACAAATTTCTATATTAGGGAGGCTCAAGGAAGGCCTCAAGACGTAGGAATGTCTCAGGGTTTTTTCAAAGGAAGGAAGGGTCGCAATGGGACGATTTAAAAATATGCCGTAAATATAAGGAATTTTTAAATAAAATTTTTCATAAATATTAGGAAAACTCATGAGCACTTAATGATTTCAAGATAAGGATTTTTTATTTAATATTCCATGAATATTAAATGGTTTACTTTTTTTATAAAAATTTTTTTTTATAAAAATGTTAGAAAAAAAATTAATTTCTAATTCGTATTCTTGGAAATTTCCCAATTTTAATTTAAATACAAACCAATGATTGCGAAAGGTATTCCATTTCATAACATTTTCTAAAATTTTTAAAGGAGAAAAAGAAATTAATTCTCATCCTCTTAAATTTACCCAACAAAAAAATATTTTTTTTCTTTCTCTTAGAAATTAAACATTCCTTTAAATATTACGTTTTTTCTGCTCCATTAAATTAATGTTTTATTTCATTTCTTTTACATTACATTTAATCTGCAAGTAATACGACCACCGATTGTGTAGTATGAGAACAAAACCACGAAAATTCCGTACCAAAATGGTTTGTAATTGTAAGGAAATCCCTGCAAAAGAAATCCCAACAAAATCAGATTTTAATCTCTCATGGATAAGAAAATGCAAAGTCACAAGGTAAAGCCTTAAGAAATGCTATGGATGAAAACGAATCTGTCTGCTAAACCGCCATTCAGAACGGAAGGCAGCTCCAAGTGAAAAAAAATAACAAAAATCAATGGAAAAAATAAATTGCATGACACTCAACCTGTAAATGGAAAAAATCCCTAAATGAGATGTTTGAAATTAAAGCATATTAAATAAAATAATGCTACAAAATATTTCTGTTAAACAAAATGGAGTTGAGAGAATATTAATAAAAAATTCCAAGTTTTGTTTTTCAGTCAAAAGACACCGATGTTAATATTACTACTCAGAATATTTATTTTTGAATTCTAGAAATTTTATATCATATTCTTTAACAATTCCCGTATAATACCTTAAACATTCTTCTTTTACTTGTCCCACCCAGAAATAATATCGACTATGGAGAACAAAACTCCCAAGTCGTATCAAACAGAGCTTTATACATAAATATTACTTAAGAACAATCTCAAAACGTAGGAAGTATGAAATTAGCGCAAAAATGAACAGAGATAAAGTCCATACAATATCATGTCATTTTGTGGACAAGCATTAACCTTCATGAAACTACAAAACGCACATTTGAGCTGTGCCTTAAGGTCGTTCGCAGAAAAAAGATATTGTAAAAAAATTATTGAATATTAATAGCCTTCAATAATTCCTACACATATAATATAATGCCACTTTTGAATATTCCTTGATCAAATATTTATTAAAGCAGCCATATACCACTTATTCTTAAGAAAAATCCATTTTTAATAAAATCCACAGAAAGTTGGTTCGAATATATCTTGAATTATTTCACTATAAAGAAATATAAACGTCGTTTAGTTCAGCCGCGCGGGACTTTTTAAAGCCTGCACAATGTGGTGCGTATTTTAAATTCATTAATTCTTTGAGGGCTTTTAGGCGAGGACTATGTTAGGATAGTGGGCTAGGAACTCCAACGTACCGAATATTAAGTGGGACCTGTTCAAGGTTTTTTATTACTACTAAGTAAAATATTGGTCTGCTGTATCCTGTCCTATATGATGAGGGAGCCATCTATTGTTGCCTAGAAACAACGTCCCTTTGAATTCGGTGTCCTTGCTTATTTAGTTCAGAATGATTCTTAGAAAAACATAACAAAACAAAACATTTCTTCCTCCAGCATAAATTCGATATTGTATGGTGTTTTACAAAACTTTTAAATGATATTTAAAATGCATTAATTCCTGGAGGACTTTTATCCGAGGTCATTAAGTGGGACATGTTCAATGTTTTTTATTCCAACTAAGTAGAAGATTTGTCTGCTGTATCCTGTCATAGATGATGAGGGAGCCATCTATCGTTGCCTAGAAACAACGTCTCTTTGAATTTTGTACAGTAATTGGGGTCCTTGCTTATTTAGTTCAGAATGATTACACAGTGACACATTTTTCAACTTTAAAATCTTGAACCAATCGAGACCCCCAAAATCTTGAAGCTTGTGATGGTGGAAGAAAATCCCTAGCTGGGTTTTGCATTATTAGCTAAGGATTTCTTTTAAATTAATTTTTAAAATATTCAACTGGGGCGGATTTTAGCACAATTTTCGAATAATACGTACTTATTATTGAGTCTATTTCTCGTGAACTATTGCTTTTCTCTCTTAAGCAATATTTTTCCTCTTAATTAGATCCAAAAATTTTCTCTTGAGATAAAATCAATAAAGCAACACCATCATACTGAAAATAGCACAACTGCAAAAAAAATTAAAATTTAGACATACTTTTTCCATGTTTTTCACACTTATTTCAGAAACTGCTACTGACTCGGACAAAAAATATATGACAAAAAGATAGCCAATAGCAAATCAAACAACTCTTCTTAAAACCCCGATTTCATTGGTTGACTCCTTCACATAGTTATAACCTCACAAATTCATCAAAATGAACCAAAGAAATTCACTCCCAATTGTATGTTTATAGAAATAAAAATTGCTATGCTTTTTTCAATAAATAGGTACAAAATTGAAGTAAAAATTAAACATGGAAAAAGTAAGTCGAAATTTTAATTTTCTTGCAGTTGTGCTATTTTCAGTATGATGGTGTTGTTTTATTGATTTTATCTCAAAAGAAAATTTTTAGATCTAATTAAGAGGAAAAATATTGCTTAAGAGAGAAAAGCAATATTTCGAATAGTTTACGAGATATAGATATAGTATTATTCGAAAATTGTGCTAAAATCCACCCCCAGTCGAATATTTTAAAAATTAATTTAAAAAAAAAAAAAACATAGCTAATAATGCAAAACCCAGCTAGGGATTTTCTTCCGCCATCACAAGCTTCAAGATTTTGGGGGTCTCGATTGGTTTAAGGTTTTAGTGCTGCACAGTGTTATTAGAAAAAACATGACAAAACAAAACATTTCTTCCTCCAGCATAAATTCGATATTGCATGGTGTGTTACAAGACTTCTAAATGATCGTCACAATTGATGAATAATGGACCTATGTATCTGAGACCGAAACAAAAAAACAATCCACTGTGTAGGGTGGCACCCATGGACTTCTTCAGAATTCGTTAATAATATTGTTACAAGTGACGAATCATGGATCTATAAGTATGAACTAGAAAAAACAGCAATCAATAATGCAGAAAAGGTCAATCAGACAAAAATTGTTCGCGGAAGAATCACTTCGAAACAAATGCCGTCTGTTTCTTCTACAAAAGTGGTCATGTGGTGCATGTTTCGCATGAGGAAAGTAGGACGGACAAATCCGAATTGCAGTAAACCACCTTTGCTTTAACGAATAAAAGAATACGAATCATTGAGCAATATTAAAATTCGGCTACATCCAGATCATTTTTGATGTGCTTAGTATTGGTAGATCATCCGCCGTACAGCCCTGACTTGGCACTCAATGACTTCTTTTTATCCCCACACATCGAGAATTAAAGGTGTGCTTAAAGACTTCCGTAGCTAGTTGATACTTTGGAGGTGAATGAATCGGAGTGGAAAATGTTCTTCGATATTTAGTTTGAGCACATTAAAAAGTGGGAAATTCACTGAAAATATTGCTAAAAACTTCACTCTTATAGCTCGTATACATTAAAAATCTACCCTTTTTCATTTACCTAGAAGTCTCAAACATTCCTTGGAAAAAAATCGCTCGCGAATGATTCAAAATACGTTATTTTCGTTGTGGGCTCATTTTACGAATGAATTTATTAAGATAAATTCTTTACCAATCGAGCATTCACCAAACGAATGTTCGCACACACTTAACAACCGAGTCAGAGCACACAACAACGATCGTTCGTTTCTTTTGGTGATTGAAATTCTTTCAGACATTTGCTCACGAATGAAAACTACCATTCGCGAATGCTCGTGAATTCTCAAACCAGCAACAAGAGTAACAACAAACGTTCGTGAACTCAATAGTTGTTGGGTATGTGTACATGCTCAACACTTTCTGCTACACACACATTCATTCTCTGTGTGTGTTTACTTTTTTATGGTATTTTTGTTTGATGTTGTTTTAAACAGCACTCGCGAGCATTCGCAGTGATGCACACGGTGAGAGCATTGCAATTTGTATATGTATGTGTGAGACTAGTACACAAAGCTAAAGCGGCCCACACACGTCAAACATGAAATGATGTTTCGTTGATTCGTTTGTGATCTAGGAGCTTCAAACCAATCAAACATACATGTTTGACGTGTGTGGGCCGCTTAAGCGTAGCCGCAAAATGATGCGCACCACCATAGACATGTTTACTCGTTGAAGTCTGACCGCTAGAATGTAAGGGCGTGCATCCCTGCTGTGTGGGCCGCTTGACGTGTGTGGGCCGCTTTAGTTTTGTGTACTAGTCTCACACATACATATGCAAATTGCAATGCTCTCACCGTGTGCATCACTGCTCTACAGCAACAAATGCTCGCGAAAGTACGAATCGACGACGCTTGCAGCGAAATTTTATCGTTCGTGAATTTTTCGTACAATGCGAACATTCGCGAGAGATTGTTAATGATTGTTCATTCATTGTAACTTTATCATTCGCGATAAATTGAAAGCATTCGAATTCTCGCTGTGAGCATTCGTGAGATAGAGAGTATTTTAATCATTCTCCGCACCCTGGTTAAAAAACTCTTCGGCATAGTTTCCGAAACATGGTTTTCCAGTGTAAAAATTTACTCTATAAGATTCAAAAATCTGGGTACATTTGACCCTCTAAATATTGACCGATTATCATGAAAAGTGAAATGATTGTTCCTTAGCCAAATCCTTTTCTTCGTAATGTTCGTGTCAGAATTGTAGCCTCCAGATCAACCAAAAAATCCGACAAGCGTAAATATTTTGGGATATTTAATACCATAAATATTAATCGATCTTTTAATACAATAGGGGTCTTCTTTGGCCAGAAGCGGTCCTACATGCAAAATTTCGAGACGATTGGACCAATATTTCGCGGTGTTACAAACCTTTGGAGTAATACAAAGCTGTACAACATAGTTCTATAGGGTATAAAAATCTGGAATATTCCATAAATATTAAAATATATAATATCTAAAAATTTGTACCTCTAAATTTTCACCCCACCCCAATACCTAAATGTTCACGAGTGATTGCATGTATACATTAAAAACATTATACAGGTATGATGGAACTTATTTTTGTTTGTTGTGAAGCCGTATCATCCGCTATTCATTCATTCGCAACACTCGCACGCACAAGAGGAGGGGTGGGGTACCAACATAAAAATGGGGAACTTCAATGTCACTGTGACCACACAGCGTGGACATGACATCATGATAAGTAAAAGCCGTACATTGCTAACTGTGTATAGGTGTCATTGTAATGTTATGGTCTGTACATGTTTTTGTTTTTATTTTTTTTTCAGTTTTCCATTTGTCCATTGTCCAACCCACCAAGCATATCTTACAAATGGTGTTTTTTTTTTGCGAAATAAAATGTAAGAAAAGTAAAAGAAACAAAGCGGGAAAAGTTAAGGTCTAGAATAAAATTTTAAATTCCAAAAGACATGCAAAAAATGTAACCAAGATTTTTTGAGTTCTTGATTTTTTTCTTCTTTTTATTTATTTTGTAAATGCCGGAAATGGGTGTTTACTGAAAGAAAATAGTAAAATCGTTGTTCTGGCAACTGGGAGACATACAATTTATTAGACAGCCCGGGACGGCTCATAGATTTGCGTCTGGCAAATTATTTTCTTAAGATTTTGTTTTATTTTTTAATTATCCGTATAAAGTTTTTCAATAAGGAAGATTTTGAATGACATGTCTGACTCTTTTTTGCATACCCTCCGAAGGCTCTGAGCTCGGATTTTTTCCGAACACATTTTCCCTAAAAAAATATTCCATATTATCTTCTAATCCACTTGATTAGTTTTTCCTTCTCAACTTCTCCAAAAATATCAAATTTGCCACACTCGCCAAACACTTGGCCACTTATGAATATTCTTTTTTCGAAACTTTGGCCACTTTTTGTCAACGACAAGAAAAATAGCTCTCAACAACAACCTATACACAGCTAAGTCAGACGACTAACTAGTCCAGAGGTTGGTTGTCTGTGCGACACATGGTTCTTACCACCTGTTTTGAACTACACAAATCATGTAAAACTTTTTTACGTTTAGATTCAATCTAAAGTTCATGGCAATAAAGTCAAAATTTATTGTAGTTTTATGTTTGACAAAAGCGTTGTTGAAATGATAGTCGCTCCAACCCTCCCACCTACTAAGAGCTGAAGGATTCCGCCATATGGATACACGTGCATACATACATACATATTCATATTCAAGATGAAACGTATGTTAGTAAGTGTTAACAGTTAACCCCAAATACATGTTGAGGGTAGTTGGTGTCATCATTTGGTAACAGACTGTTATTGTTGGCAAATCGAATTTTTGAAGTACAACCAACAACTTTTCTTGGCTAAAGATTTACAGCACACACATACGCACCCACACATTTATCCGTAGCATGTAATATTTTGTAAATCTAATATTTACGAATATTAAATAAAGATTTATGGCCAAACATATGTATGTACACACACATGTACAGCAATATTTTTAAAGGGTTGGTGGATATTTTAATTTTTTTTGATGTAGTATCAGAGCTATAAAGATTAATTTTTTAAAGAATGATCCATGTATTATTGCCGTGAATTTTTAAATGTGTATCCTCGGTTTTTTAAGATGAATTTTCTAAATTGTTATCCGATTCCATTTTAAAGTAGTATTCGAGATTTGTAGGCGTGGATTTTTAAGGAATATTTTTAAAAGAGTTCCCAGCTATAGGCGTGGATGTTTTAAAGAATATTTTCAAAAGAGTATCCAAACCTTGTAGGCGTGGATGTTTTAAAGAATATTTTCAAAAGAGTATCCAAACCTTGTAGGCGTGGATGTTTTAAAGAATATTTTCAAAAGAGTATCCAAACCTTGTAGGCGTGGATGTTTTAAAGAATATTTTCAAAAGAGTATCCAAACCTTGTAGGCGTGGATGTTTTAAAGAATATTTTCAAAGGAAATATATATTAAAGAATATTTTTAAAGAAGTATCTGAAATTTATAGGCGTGGATTTTTTAAAGAAGTATCCGAACTTTGTAGGCGTGGATTTTTTAAAGAATATTTTTAAAGTAGTATCCGAAATTTGTAGGCGTGGATTTTTTAAAGAATATTTTTAAAGAAGTGTCCGAGTTTTGTAGGCGTGGATCTTTTAAAGCATATTTTTAAAGAAGTGTCCGAGTTTTGTATGCGTGGATTTCTTAAAGAATATTTTTAAAGTAGTATCCGAACTTTGTAGGCGTGAATTTTGAAAGAATATTTAAAGGAGTGTCCGAGCTTTGTAGGCGTGAATTTTTAAAGAATATTTTAAGGAGTGTCCGAGCTTTGTAGGCGTGAATTTTTAAAGAATATTTTAAAGGAGTGTCCGAGCTTTGTAGGCGTGAATTTTTAAAGAATATTTTAAAGGAGTGTCCGAGCTTTGTAGGCGTGAATTTTTAAAGAATATTTTAAGAATATTTTAAAGGAGTGTCCGAGCTTTGTAGGCGTGAATTTTTAAAGAATATTTTAGGGATGTCCGAGCTTTGTAGGCCTGAATTTTTAAAGAATATTTTAAAGGAGTGTCCGAGCTTTGTAGGCGTGAATTTTTAAAGAATATTTTAAAGGAGTGTCCGAGCTTTGTAGGCGTGAATTTTTAAAGAATATTTTAAAGGAGTGTCCGAGCTTTGTAGGCGTGAAGTTTTAAAGAATATTTTTGGAAGTGTCCGAGCTTTGTGGGCGTGAATTTTTAAAGAATATTTTAAGAATATTTTAAGAATATTTTAAAGGAGTGTCCGAGCTTTGTAGGCGTGAATTTTTAAAGAATATTTTAATGGAGTTTCCGAGCTTTGTAGGCGTGAATTTTTAAAGAATATTTTAAGAATATTTTAAAGGAGTGTCCGAGCTTTGTAGGCGTGAATTTTTAAAGAATATTTTAAAGGAGTGTCCGAGCTTTGTAGGCGTGAATTTTTAAAGAATATTTTAAAGGAGTGTCCGAGCTTTGTAGGCGTGAATTTTTAAAGAATATTTTAATGGAGTGTCCGAGCTTTGTAGGCGTGAATTTTTAAAGAATATTTTAAGAATATTTTAAAGGAGTCTCCGAGCTTTGTAGGCGTGAATTTTTAAAGAATATTTTAGGGATGTTCGAGCTTTGTAGGCGTGAATTTTTAAAGAATATTTTAAAGGAGTGTCCGAGCTTTGTAGGCGTGAATTTTTAAAGAATATTTTAAGAATATTTTAAAGGAGTGTCCGAGCTTTGTAGGCGTGAATTTTTAAAGAATATTTTAAAGGAGTGTCCGAGCTTTGTAGGCGTGAATTTTTAAAGAATATTTTAAGAATATTTTAAAGGAGTGTCCTAGCTTTGTAGGCGTGAATTTTTAAAGAATATTTTAGGGATGTTCGAGCTTTGTAGGCGTGAATTTTTAAAGAATATTTTAAAGGAGTGTCCGAGCTTTGTAGGCGTGAATTTTTAAAGAATATTTTAAAGGAGTGTCCGAGCTTTGTAGGCGTGAAGTTTTAAAGAATATTTTAGGAAGTGTCCGAGCTTTGTGGGCGTGAATTTTTAAAGAATATTTTAAAGGAGTGTCCGAGCTTTGTAGGCGTGGATTTTTCAAAGAATATTTTAAAGGAGTATCCGAACTTTGTATGCGTGGAAAAGGATTTTTTTAAAGAAGTATCCGAGATATAAGCGTGGGTTATTAAATAATATTTTAAAGGTAGTAACCGAGCTATAAGCTGATAAGATGTTTTTCGAGCCACAAACATGATTTTTTAAATAAAGTATCCGAACTATTGCTAAAACAATAATGTGTTTAGACCACAATTGTTTGGGTACCATCCGTTTAAGATTTGATTTTGAATCGATTTACAGACGATCAATGGCTGGTGCTGTAACTCAAAGGGTCTAATTGAGTTGATCCAATTTCTGAGTATTGCAAGCTTTGAGCTTTGGAACGATCCACATTTTTGGTAATTTGAAGGTTTTAGACGAACTTTTTCTACAAAGGGACCGTATGTTGGCTCTACATGTTCTTAGAGGGTGAAGATTATTTTTGCAGAAAATGCTCGATATAGGCCATGTTTTGATTTAATTTGCTAGAGAGCAAAGATTATATTTGCACATAATGTTCGATATCGGTCGATATTTTTACAATAGAGAGTCCCGCCCCGTTTATAATATTTTAAAGGTTTCGTCAATTTTGTATATTGAAGTGGCTGGAATTTCGAAGTCTTGTCTTAAATGAAAATAGTCGATATGGGTCAAATTCTTGAGATATTCACCATTTAATGGTCACGACAAATTTTCGATATTTTGAAGATTCAAAACACTTTTTCCACCGAATGGCATATCAATGTTCTGGTGAACAAAAAACATTTTTCTAAGAAAATTTCCAATATAGGTTTATAATTTTTAACAGAACCAAAAGGTTCCGCATAATTTTCTTTATTTTGAAGTACCTAAACCCGTTTTCCAACCTGAGAGTCTGTAATTCGTTATTAAATTCAAGTTATAAAAAAAAACGTTCTAACAGATATTACTATGCTATAGTTCACATATAAAAATTACGTCCGATTTCAGGTATTTTGATTTTAGCAGTAGGTTAAAAAAGCTGGGCTTAGCCGAAATCATTATTAAAAAAATTGTCTAGGTCTATTAGATCTTTAAACGTATATACAATTGTTCTTATTCCAAAAAAGAGCTTCTTCAAGAATGTACCTAACGGCAAATGTCACAAACATCGAACATATGCCTGCATTGCATAAACTCAACTAAACAGCTGAAAGTGACTATAAACCATAAAGCAAAAGCGATTTATTTAATGCCAACCGTAGCGTGAGGCATATGCCAAGTACTGGAGCTGCCTGCATGTTTAAGTGATTTAAATGATTTATGTCCAAAGATTTTGTGACTTGAGGGGGTTCTTACAATAATATTAGCTTAGAGTTCGACGACGGCAACGACGACTACTCCTTTAAGTGAATGTAACTATGTCAAAGTGTTCATGTGTGTGTGTGTGTGTTGTATATATTTGCATATGCATACATGTATATATGACATTGTATGAGAAATACGGGTTGTATATGTATGTACTTCAGTACTATGACAACAGCCAACCAACCAAAAAACATGTTCAACACGACTTTTATACAAAAGATTTCCATGTCGTCACATGTAATGCTGTCAACATAAAGTTCTTATATTTTCGTTGTTGTAGTTGCTTTACATGTCACAGAAAAACATGTTGTTTTTTTCTACAGCGATAAAAAATAACATGCAATATGTATATATCTGTTATTTAACAATAATGCTTTAAGAAAGACAAAAATATCAATATAAATCAATGACCAATGACTCTTCTACTTCAGATTAGAAGAGGCTGTAATTTGGCATTACGGATTCTCGGAGAATAAAATATTTACCTGTGGTGCATTTGGTCATAGCGCACTATTATAGAGTCTAGCTCATTTTTGGTATTATAAAGTTCTATCCATATTTAGCCCAAATGTATGTATTTTGAGGGCCATGGGGAATTTTCCATCCGTTTATTAAGTAAGTCTTCAAATATCAGTAAGGCACATTTTTTATGCACAATGGGCTTCATTTGGGGAAGAATATAATAGGTTCGGTCCAACTTAAGTCCATTTTTATTTTAGTATTTTTGAGGAGTTTGAGCACCTTTTCATTTAAATTGGCTGTAATTTGGTAGATGGAGTTAACGAGTAGCCCATATTTCTGGGTATCCCATATATAACTATACCCCTGATTTTCGATATTTTGGCAACATTTTCAACGAGATTTGTCACAATGGGTAAATCTGTCCTAAAATATTATCGATATTGACCCATGTTTTAGTGTAGCCTCCATATAACTGCATTACCCATTGATCGGTATTTTGGGCATGTTTTCCAACCTCATAGGTTGTAATTTGGTATTTTGAGGCTACACAACATGTATCTCGCATAGAATACAGGTAAAAATACTTATAATCACTACTATGTTTCAAAAAGTTTAAACATTTCATTAATATCAAAACTATTTTCACACTTTGCACTATTTGACACTCTTTGCGCTCATTTTTTTATTCTCCTTCCCTTTTGACAAAAACAAATATATTCCTCCCAAGAAAAATAGCCACAGTCATTTATTATTCGACTGTGTATTGTTTTGTTATCGTCCGCAGTCTCTCCACTCTCTCGACACTTTTACCGACTAATATCCCATATGTATTTTCCAATTAATATAAAAACTTTTTCCCTACTTCGCACCATTTTGCTCATAGAATACAGGTAAAAATACTTACAATCACTACTATTTTCCAAAAAATATAAACATTTCATTAATATCAAAACTATTTTCATACGTCGCACCATTTTGCCACTATTTGCGCTCATTTTTATTCTTTGTTCCTTTTGACAAAGACAAATCTATTCCTCCCAAGAAAAGAGGAACATCCATTTATTGTTTGTTGTCGTCCGCTGTCTCTTCCCTCTACTGTTTCTACAGTTTACAGCCGTAGTCTATCCACTCACTCGATTGTGTTTAGCATTGCATTTCAGTGCTTCTTTATTTCAGAGACTTTTACCGAACTCTGGATTGGTGGTAAAAAATTCACATATGTATTTTCCAAATTATTTCGATATAAATGTTAAATACAATATATGAAATAAGTGTTGATACGAGCAACTAGTTTACGAGCCGAACTATTAAGATTGTATGAGATTGATCTATTCCGGCAAAATAAGAAAATCGATACAAGACTAAAACAAAGAAGAAAACATAGAATCAAATTAAAAAAATCAAAACGAACCACCACCAAAAACATACTCCAAAGTTGTTTTTTCGCTCTCTCTCTCTCTCTCTCTTATTCTGACAAGAAACCAGTACTTAATGTTTTTTAAACTGCATTCATAAAATGCAGAAATCCGGACATTGTCAACACCTGGACACTTTTCATGTAATATACGAATTTTTTTTTTTCTGTGTACCCCATGCAAGTGTTCATCCGATTTTAGTTATTTTGGGGAATTATAGGTCTGTTCCCGTACTGCAAGAATTTACTCGATTTTAATATTTTCTTCGATATTATAAAGGAAAATTCGTTGTCGTAGTAAAAAGTAGTAGATTCTTACAGTACGGGAACAATGGTCACATTTTATAGACTACAATGGATTCCATTTAGATATGCTTAGGTACTGATTGGGTAGAAAATCTCCCTACATTCCTATTTTCCTAATAATTATCTAAATCATGATCAGGTATAGTCCCAGCTCCAGCTTTATAAGGTACAGCTTCTTTATAAGTATTTTCATTGTCATGTCATTGAGGAAAACACCTAAAGTGGGTCCAATATTGATTGTATCGTGTAAGAATTACCGTATATTTCGAATCATATTTATGCGAGGAGATATGCTTAATTGAGGACCAATATAGCTCAATTTCAAACTTTGCATTACAGTAGCTTCATTCATTCTAAATACTAAAAATACCGAAAATCCGTAGGTTTCATTGATCATTTTTTTTATATCGATTTCCTCTGAAGGTAGAATGATTACAACAGATGGCTAAACTGTCTTAGAATTCCATACTTTCGAGTACAGAATATCCCCCTACTATGGTGGAATACGACTATATGGGACAAATCCAAAATACGGAACAAATCAGATAACTAAAAATACTCCTAAAATGTTGCGAATATTATTATTGTTTTGGAGGCAGATTTATTACCATATACGACTTCAAAATACTAAATTAAGGGGAATCCGTTTGCAAACGTACTCAAGAACCCCAAAATATCGAAAATGGGGGGTGTACTCATGTGGGGGCTTCCCAAAAAAGGACCTTTATTTATTTTTTTTATTTTATTTATTTATTTTTTTTATTTTATTTATTTTTTTTTTTTGTGGAGAGATTTACTACCCAATAAGAACTCAAAATACCAAATTTCAGCGAATTCGGTTGAAAAACGTGCTCAAAAACCTATCTATCTCAATTCGTTTAGGGGCTAAAGTGATTACAACAGATAGACGGACTTTATAGGGTCGGAAATGGTTATTTCGATGAGTTATAAACGAAAAAGAAGGGAAAAAGTCGATGTATTGTTCCATTCCGAGTCCTTGGTTAACAACTTCTTCACAGTCCATGTTTCTACATAACCCTCCATGCATAGGACATACGTAATTTTCGATATGTCCAATTTTCCTAATTGAGTGTCTCGTGGCAGCAAGTTAACATATGAATACCTATCTTATTGCTGAGGGTATGAATTTTTCTGCCATATCGATTTTTTATTAAAATATGTACATATATGTATGATAAATATTATCCGACTTATTTAAGAATATATTTGAAATACATGATATTCAAAAGCATTGACAGACTTAGTCATATTTCACATACTCGTGCATATTTCTAAACGATTTAAATAAATGACATTTACATAGATTGTCAAATAAAAATTTCAATAGCACACAAAAAAAAAAATCTGCGACACTTAGACTCAACGATATCTACACACTTGGAAAAAAAATTAAATATTTCACAGTGATATTGGAAATGTGGCCCCATAACAAAAACAACTGCAAACATTTTTGTTTTTGGCATAGGCCATACAAAAGAAATGGAGTGAGCTGTTTCGTCTTTTTGAAGGTTTGCCTTCTTGTGTTTTATCTATATTTTTTCATTTTTTTCTTTCTGTCGGGTAACAAGTTTCAGTGATGCGCTGCTGATCGACCGACCGAATGTGTCAGTTTTGAGACGTCATGATTAATGATGGCCAACAACATGTGGGCCTGAACACAAACAAAGGCCCCAACCCACTGCACAATGAAGTGAACTCTAAAACGACACAAGAAAATCAAGCGAGATACAAAAAAGAAGGCGAGCACACAATACCGTCTGCAGCAGCGGAATGCTTTATTAAAGTTATAAGGTATTATATGGAATAGTGTATTTCTTGGTTTTTGCTTACCCTAGATGTCTGTGTGAATCTTTAACACCCAAAAATAAAAACAACAACAACAGCTACATTTCCAGGTTTCAGGATGGGGAGGTGTAACAGAGCAACAACAACAACAATCCACCATCTGACTACAGAGACAAATGTACAGACCTTCAATACAAATACATTGGCTGGATAAATTTGTCTGATTGTCTGTCTGTCGGTCGCTAGTTCAGATGATGTGGATGAACAAAAAGTGTACTTGCCATCCTCCGAACTTGAAATCTTATGGTCAAGTGAGTGAGTGATGGGAAGTGAAACGTTTGTGTCCATCTCCCAAACAAAAAAAAAAACAAAATGAAGAAGACGATGAGGTAAATTAGAGCACAATCGATAAGGACGAAAGACAGCCAAAGGCCGGCCATCAGACACAACTGTAATGATGTGTAATGTATTTACATGTAATGAACCCATGTACCAATAATTTTCCCAACAACAAGATTGAGCGGCCGTGGAGGGCCGATAGACACACCGAAGACACAGACTTACACACACTTATTCAGTTGAACGGTAGCAAATTGTAATGATTACAAAGATAAAAAGGCCGCAACGAATTCTGTCCAACATTAGTCAAACGAATTACAAATTAATCCTCAGTGTAGATTCCGATGAAATTACAACTGTCAGCGGTTTTTGGCTTTATATTTAACAGCAAATAGAGGGAGGAAGAAGAGAAAATTAAAGAGTGTATATTTCTAAATTATGAGTAAATTTTGTTTAACAACAAATTAACTTTAATAAAGAGGATATAACTAGATAATTCAAAATTTCCCAAAGAGCTTTATGCAGAAGCCTTGTGTAAAAGTTTATTTTATTTATGCAAAGCTCCTCATTAAATTCACATTTCGATACAAAATTGAGATATGTTTTTTTAAAGCATATCAAAAGGATCAGAATAGAATTAAATCATACACAAAGTGGACTTTAAATGTATAAACAAAGCAGCTTCTCAGTACACGGACAAGTTTTTCTATAGAAGAAATATTTCTCAATCAACTAAGGATTTTTTTTATAACAAAAAATCCCTAGACAACTGACTAATTTTTTTTCTATGGAAAGAAATATTCCCAGACTAGTGACGAACTATTTTCTATAGAAAAAATGCTCTCAGAGTACTGACGCTTATATTTTTCTATAGAAAAAACATGCCTCAGGCTACTAAAAAAAATTCAATAATCCGAGGACATAGACTTCTGACGACTTTGTCCTATAAAAAACATTCTAAGGTATATTTTTTATTGAAAACACATTCCTCAGATTATGAAAAAACATTTTTGTATAGGAAAAAAATACCCTACTGAAAAATTTTGAAAAATGAACCGATTTTCACGAAACTTAGCACACATCATTCCAGAGTTAATTCAGTACGCTGTGGCAAATTTCGTGCAAGTCGAAGAATATATAGAGTTTTTGGTACGCCATGTACATTAAATCGGACGAAAATACATATGGGAGCTATATCTAAATCAGAACCGATTTGCAGGAAACTTAGCACAAATAATTCTAGTCTCAATTCAGTGCGTTGTGCCAAATTTCGTGCAAATCGAAAGATACTTAGGGACTTTCGTGCACCATTTACCCTAAATCGGACGAAAATATATATGGGAGCTATATCGAAATCTGAACCGATTTTTCACAATTTCAATTGGGTTCGTCCTTGGGCCAAATAAATGAACTGTGCCAAATTTCATCCAATTCGAATAATACTTTGTTTACAATTTAACATGGACATACATACATCGACTTAAAAAGTGATTCTATGCATATTCTCAAAAGGAACCATGTGTCTATATCGTTTCCTTTTGCCTGTTACAAACATATGCACAAAGACATAATACCCTGTACCACAGTGTGGTGAAGGGTATAAAAATGTTCTTAGACTACTCATGATTTTTTTCTATAGAAAACACATTTCTTTTTTCCATAGAAAGAACATTCCTTTTTTTCTATGATGAAAAATTACTCTGACTACTGAAGTATTTGTTTCTATAAGAAAAAGTTCTTAGACTAATGACGATTTTTTTCTATAGAAAAAAGTCTTCAGACTACAGACGATTTTTTCTATAGAAAAAATAATCCTCAGACTACTGACGATTTTTTTGTATAGAAAAAAATAGTCCTCAGACTACTACTGACGACAAGTTTTTGTATAGAATAATTAGTGCTCAGATTACTGACAAAATTTTTTTTATAGAAAAAAGGTCCTCACACTACTGACGATTTTTTTCTATAGAAAGAAGGTTCTCAGGCTACTGACGATTTTTTCTATATAAAAATAGTCCTCAGACTATTGACGATATGTTTTTCTAAAGAAAAAATAGTCCTCAGATTACTGACGACTTTTTTTCTCTAACGAAGAAACAATTTAAAATGTATTCTCAAAAAATCATCAGCAGTCTTAGGATTTTTTCTATAGGAAAATGTATTTTAACCAATTGTCAGGATTTCTCCGTAGATTCTGTGCAAACCCAACATATTGGATACGATATAAAAATATTTCTATGTGAAGGTAAACAAAATTTAGAACAACAAAGTTGTAACATCCTGTATGCATCCGTTTGTAAATTCGAGCGTGTGTGTTTGTGTGGGGTGGTGCAGGTCGGAAAAATACATAAAAAATCTTTAAATGTATATGTTATCAGATAATAAAGAAAAAGTCTTAAACAGACATACGCACACACATTTCGTTGTTACAATCAACAACATTTAACAACAAAAAACTTGGCACGCCTTCTTCCTTTTCCGGTACACACACACTTCTGTGTCCATAATTTCAGTGGTATGGTAAAAAACAGCTCACACACATTTTATAAGGACTCGTTGGCTGCCGATATGGTTCTGGGGGATGGTTTTGAATTTTAGCGGGTGGAGGGATATTTTTTAAATGATATGCAACATATTTTTTTGGTTTGTTTTCCACTGTACTTAACACAACGTTAAACAGATTAACCATAGCATATATATTTCGTTCTAATTTTAAACGTATTCATACATTGCTAAAGACTAAAGATTTTAATCGCCATATCGAAAGCGATTAAACGCTTTTATAAATAACTCTCGGGGTTTGTATGGTGTGTGTGTGTGTATTGTAGATTGGTATGTTGTGGTTTGTTGTTCAGCGCACAGATACAGATTCAAGGTTTCAAAAGTTGTCATGGCCAAATGAAAGCAAAACCGCAAAATACGGCGAGTAGTTGAGGTAATGTGGGTAGCATCTAATTGTTTATGCTGATCGGGATCTGTGGTTTGCTATTGGGTTTGTAAACTGAAAGTAGAAAAAATACCATACTCTACTGTGGCTAAAGTTCGGTCTTTTGTTATTTTAATTTGATTTAAATTAGCTTAACTTCGCGAGAAGCTTCATTTGTTTGCAATTACAGCGACAAGAAAAAGGATACACATTAAAAACAAAAAACTCTTACCCTTCCACCTTCACAACTGTAGAACCGAAAAAAATGAAAGGCAGGGATACGGTGACAGTGTGTTGACAATTTTTCTCCCTAAAGTAACAAAATTGAAACTTTTCGTTTCTCTTTTCAGATTAAATCTGGCCATATGTTTGTTTCCATCGAAAGTAGCTGAGATGTGTGCTGTTGTATGTTGCAGAGATTTTCAATATTTAGCAGAAATTGCAGACAACAGTAACACTTGTGCCTGCTGCATGCCAAGTGATTAATTGCATTTTAAATACTATCATTGGAAATTTAATATTCAGTAAAATTTTTAAGGGAGGATATTTCTGAAATACCGTCTTTCAATCAATTTCGTCAGTAGTCTGAGGAATGTTTTTTCTATAGAAAAAAAATTCGTCAGTAGTCTGAGGAATGTTTTTTCTATAGAAAAAAAATTCGTCAGTAGTCTGAGGAATGTTTTTTCTATAGAAAAAAAATTCGTCAGTAGTCTGAGGAATGTTTTTTCTATAGAAAAAAAAATCGTCAGTAGTCTGAGGAATGTTTTTTCTATAGAAAAAAATTCGTCAATAGTCTGAGGAATGTTTTTTCTATAGAAAAAAAATTCGTCAGTAGTCTGAGGAATGTTTTTTCTATAGAAAAAAAATTCGTCAGTAGTCTGAGGAATGTTTTTTCTATAGAAAAAAAATTCGTCAGTAGTCTGAGGAATGTTTTTTCTATAGAAAAAAAATTCGTCAGTAGTCTGAGGAATGTTTTTTCTATAGAAAAAAAATTCGTCAGTAGTCTGAGGAATGTTTTTTCTATAGAAAAAAAATTCGTCAGTAGTCTGAGGAATGTTTTTTCTATAGAAAAAAAAATTCGTCAGTAGTCTGAGAAAGGATTTTTCTATAGAAAAAAATTCGTCAGTAGTCTGAGGAATGTTTTTTCTATAGAAAAACATTTCGTCTGTAGTTTGAGGAATGATTTTTCTATAGAAAAAAATTCGTCAGTAGTCTGAGGAATGTTTTTTCTATAGAAACAATGCTAAAAATTCGTCAAAAATTAGTCAGTCGATTGTGGAAATTTTTTTCTATCGAAAAAAATTTCGTCAGTAGCCGAAGGACATATGTTTCTATAAATGTCATTAAACTCTCTATATTTTCCAATATAATAATTAGTTTGCTGAAATTCGAACAAAATTTATGTTGTAGAAAAGTACACCAACAATAAATTGTATAGATTATCTAGGAATGCATGTTTGCCTTAATCATGCGGATTTCATCGACCTCTAATAATTGTATATATTCAAATTTCTAACCAATTTACCAAAAACCGACAAGGTATTTCACCTTTGTTAATAAATGTACTACATGACAACAACAATAAAAATAACAATTACACCGCCTATAAAAAGTTCAACTGAGTTCATATCGTGATTACATGTTGGCGAGGATAATAAAAGGTTGGTGAGCCTTGTTCTCTACAATCATAATAATGGAGCGGATTAAAGGTAATGACAAACGATTAAGGGAGTTATTATTGGACAAAAAGATATTCATCGTGAAGAAAAGGAATTTTTCCGTAAAAGATATATGAAATTTGTAAAACATTCACAGAATTATATCCTGAAAGTAAACCATTCTTATAAAAATGTGTATAAAAAATGTTTAACACTTTCAGTGTCAAAAAAAAATTGTCGGAGTAAAAATCTAAAGCTTTGTACTTAAAATCATATAAAGGGATATAGTTTAGAAAAAATAGCAATTGTCATTTTAAACCTCGGTCAATTTCGTCTGTCATTCAGTAAAAACAAGAACATGAATAGTAACGATACATAGGATCACCGAAAAATCGCTAAGAAAGAGAGTACTTTTAAACGTCGAATATATTCGACAAAAACACTGAGAGGGTTAAAAGCTGTAACTAAATCTGAACCGATTAAAGCGAAAATTGTGCCGTCTAAGGCACAATTTGTAACGATGTGCAAAATTTCATAATAATCGGACTAACGTAGGGTCTTTGCTGAACCATTTACATAATATCGGACTAAAATATCTATGGGCGCTATATCTAAATTTTAACCGATTCCAACAAAAATGTATCATAGTTATTCTACACTCAGTACGGTTCGTTAGCAAAATTTCGTCTCAATCAGACAAACTTAAGGTCTTTGTTGCACCATCTACATTAATTCGTTAAAAAATATAAACATATGACGCTATATTAAAATCTGAAACGATCTGAACAAAACTTAATACCCATCACCAGCGCATTATAAGCTGCTTAAAATTCGTCTCAATTGCACAAATATTGGTTGTTTGATTCACGTTGTTAGTAAGAACTTTGAAGCCATGTATTGTTCCATGTATTTTTTTTGTTTTCATCTAAACACCACCTTTTTATACCGTGTGTACATGTAAGGATATTATAAATTTATTTACTTATTTCCTAAAATTACCCACCATGTTATTTCCACAATAAATTGATAGGACAATACAAACAACCACGCCATATTCATATTTTGAAATTTACCTTTAAGTTCCGACATTACTGTATGATTACAGATCCCTTAAAACACACAAAAAAGAAACTACAAAAAACAACAACAAAATAATTGCTCTTATCCGTTCGTCAAAAATACAACACGAACTACAACCCTTGGCCATTGACGAATGATGGCATTCTTAGCAACAAACAAAAATAAACCACCTTACATATTTATCTATGTACAAGAATATACATAGCTACCAACCACGGTGGAAAAAACACCTGGATGTAGGAAAAAAACATTGTCGTTTTTTTTTTTTTGTTATTATTGTCCGTTTTACCCAGACATTCTTCATTCATTCATCTATATGACCGGTCGGCCATTATAAAAAAAAAAAACGCCAACCTCTTGTGATGTATATGTGTCTGTATATTTTTGTGAATGGGTGTGTGCCAACATATTCGTCAAAAAAATAAACATGAACATGAAGATAAACATGCATGCCATAGCGTTAAGAATTTCCTAAAATTTAACAACAAAATTATCATTGTGAACATGCAAAATCTGTCGTGATATTGTTTGGAATGGAGCCTAAGGGATTCTTTTTTCTATAGAAAAAATTTGTAAGTAATCTGAGGGCATCTTTTTTATAGAAAAAAATATTCCTCAGACTACTGACGAAATTTCTTCTATAGAAAAAATATTTCATCAGTAGTCTGATGAAATATTTTTCAATATAGAAAAAAATCCCACTGACTATTGACTAATTTTTTTCTATAGAAAAAGCATTCCTCAGACTGCGGACGAAATTTTTTCTATAGAAAAAGTATTTTCTTTAAAAAAAATAGTCTGAGTACATTACTTTTTATAGAAAAAGATCGTCAGAAGTATGAGGGCAATTTTTTCTATTGCAAAAAATTCGTCAGTAGTCTGAGGAATGTTTTTTCTATAGTAAAAAAGTCAGTTGTCTGATGAATGTTTTTTTTTATAGAAAAGAAATCGTCAGCAGTCTGAGGTATGTTTTTTCTATAGAAAAAATCGTCATCAAGTTCCTGAGGTTTTTTTTTCTATAGAAAAAAGTCAGTTGTCTGATGAATGTTTTTTTTTAATAGAAAAAAATCTTCAATTGGCCGAGGAAGTTGTTTTAGAAAAAAATCGTCAAGGACATTTTTTTCTATCAGGATATTTTTCTATAGAAAAAATCGTTAGTGGTATGAGAATTTTTAATAAAAAGGTCGTTTGTAATTTGAATATATTTTTCTTAAAAAAAGTCATCAGCAGGTCCCGACCAATTTTCTATATTTTAAAGATTTTTGCCACAATGTTTCACCGTCGTAAGTGTAATATGTCATTCAGGGTATTTTTTCTTTTCAGGAAATTTGAGATATAACTTCAAGCTTTCACATAGCACTCGTATAAAGGTGTATCCCCGTTTTCGGTATTTGACAACATCTTTGCAGGAGATTTTCGATGTTGGTTCACTTTTGACAAAGGCCCCATATAATGAAGGACTTTGTTATTCGATGACAAAATCTTTGTAGGAGATTTTCGATGTAGGTTAATTTTTTGACAAAGGCTCCATATAAAGAGAGACTTCGTTATTTTGCAGTTTTTCCCATCGAAGTGCATCCTTGTTGTTTAAACCCCTCATGCAAGGTTCTTTCTTCATTTGATGTATGTTATTGGACAGATCGACAAAGCCAGATCAACTCCTCTTGAAATTATTTATTTTGTTCCTATTTAAAATTATATACCGATGGCAACATAATTATTTCCTTTGAACTTTGCTGTGAACCCATGAAACGGCACTTGCATTGCGTGTCCGTCTAAATAGCAGTAGACTATGTGTAGAGTTCATTCTTGACCAGTTCATATCAACATGGCAGCAAATTGAACAAAGAAAAATAAAAACAGCAACGAATGTGTTGCCGAAACGTAATACCAAAAAAAATGAATCCCATATTCCTCATAATTGGTAACAGCAAATTTTTGGTAGTAAAATAAACTACAAATAAAAAAGAGTAGCGTGTTTCCGTAGCATTTTTTTTCGAAAACAAACTTCTTCTTCTTTTTCTCCTTCAGGCGCTATTTCCTATAAACTTTTTCAAACACGTCATTTTGTTTTGAGGCATCTTGAAAATAAATAAACCAACACAAAAATAACAACAACATATGAAAAAAATCTACATAAAATATTCTACAAAAAATTTAAAGAAAGCTCAACAAATCGTAAGACGAAGATACACAAAAAAATATGGAAGCAAAAATTGTGAATGAAATAAAAAACGAAGTTATTTTTTTATAATTCTTACTTAATTTAATTCAGGTAGAAAATATGCTATCTTAATTGTCCATACCACCCTAAAGCTATTGGTGGAAGAAGAATACAAAAAAAGAACTGAAAATAAAAAACTTGAGCCACAATTATAATGGCAACAACAATAAATATAAGTTATTTTGCCCAAAAGGAAATGATTTTTAAAATGGTCGACAAAAAGGTCCAACCCAAAGACGTTATAAAGAAAATGTAAATGTTGGATATTTTAAATAATGAATTAACCCATTGTGGAATTGATAATTTTCGATTATATGATAATAAAAATCATAAAATATGAAAAAACGTCGGAAAGTTCGAAAGTGATGAAATTTTAATACCATCTACCATCTGGTGTGGAGGGTATAAAAATGTCGAGCGAATTTTGTGGCGAAATGCGGTTAACCCATTTGGACATATGCGGGTTCATTTTCAAAAATCGACCTATTTTTAATATTTTATGCAAATATGTTTATCAAACTTCGGAACGCCAAGATACAGTAAATTTTCTGGGAAATGAGGCTTAAACATTCGATATAACGATGGGGCCACGGATTGACATACTTCGAAATTGTTCTGTAGATATATTTTTTTCACCCTTCAGGAAACATCAATTGTAAATTACAGCTATTTCAATCGGAAGACTACAACCTTTAAAACCGAAATGATGCGGGACCCTTAAATGAGAGCTGTAACAACAAGTGGGCCCATATTGATAATATTTGGTATAAAGATTGGAACAGGCGTGGATTTTTTAAATATTTTTGAAGGACATTAGTCCGAAAAGGTTTTTTTTTTTTGTAATATATATTTCAAGGACTTAAGACACCAAAATATATAATAAAACTTGACAGAGATCGGCCTAGCTAAGGGTCTTTAGTGCACTATTTTCTTAAAATCGAGCGAAACTATGTATAGGAGCTTTATGTAAATCTGAACCGATTTCAAGAAAACTTGAAACACGTGAGGTCAAACTTTGGGTCTTTAGTGCACAATTTACTTTAAATCGGACGAAAATATATATGGGAGCTATATCTAAATCTGAACCGATTTTCACGAAACTTAACATATGTAAGTCTAGACTCAATTCAATGCGCTACACCAAATTTCGTGCAAATCGAAAGATATATAGGGACTTTGGTGCACCATTTACATAAAATCGGGCAAAAATATATATGGGAGCTATATCTAAATCTGCACCGATGTTCATAGCACATGTCATTCTGGACCTAATTCAGTACCCTATCCCAAATGTCGTGCAAATTGAAAAATATATATAGGGACTTATGTGAGCTATACCTAAATCTGACCCGATTTCCTCGAAACTTAACACACATCATTCAGTACGATATGCCAAATTTCGTGCAAATCGAAAGATATATAGGGGCTTTGGTGCACTATTTACCTCAAATCGGACGAAACCATATATGGGAGCTATATCGAAATATGAACCTATTTTCACGAACCTTAACACATATCACTATAGACTCAATTCAGTACGCTATGCCACCACCATTTATCTCAAATTGGACGAATATATATATGGGAGCTATATCTAAATCTGAACCGATTTTCACCAATTTCAATAGGGTTCGCCCTTGGGCCTGTGTAAC
The DNA here is from genome assembly GCF_032173495.1 of Musca vetustissima. Lineage (NCBI taxonomy): Eukaryota > Metazoa > Arthropoda > Insecta > Diptera > Muscidae > Musca > Musca vetustissima. The sequence goes on from NW_026874609.1 coordinate 152,408, forward strand.
CTGTGCCAAATTTTATCCATATCGGATCATAAATGGGACCTGTACTTTGCTTACAATTTAACATCTACAGACGGACGGACATAAATCGACTCAGAAAGTGATTCTATGTATATTCTCAAAAGGAACCATGTGTTTATATCGTTTCCTTTTGCTTGTTACAAACGTGCATATGTATAAAGACATAATACCCTGTACCATAGTCTGGTTAAGGGTATACAAATTTTTGGGGATTTTATACTTTTTCTAATATTTTTAGGCATCAAATACACCCCTGTATTGTCAAACCAGTGAGCGGAGCAGTCGTATGGACGCGTCCGACCATACGATACCCTACACAACTACCAAAGAACTCTATCTTTCTGCAGATTTTTATTCCGAACCTGGGTAATATTTCGTGATAATATTGACCGATATTTATCAAAATAGACATGATTATTCTTTGGCCCGATCCCCTTCTCCATGTAAAACAGATGTTCGGACCGTAACTGCGGCCTCTGGAGCGACCAGAAAAACCGACAAAAAGTAAGTATTTGGTCCATTTCATCTCCTAAATATTAACCGATCTTTACCAAAAACAATAGGGGTCTTAATTGGGCCGAACCCATCCTACATTCAAAATTTCGTGAAGATTGGTCCATAACTGTGGCCTGTATCGTGTTTACAAATTATAATAGACAGACGGACGGACACACATGTCTAGATCGACTCAGCTAGTGGAGATATGACGATCGGTATACTTAAAGGACCAATATTTCGCGGCGTTACAAAGTCTTGGGGCTGCACAAAGCTATAATACCCTCACAACATAGTTGTGCAGGGTATAAAAATAAAGAGGATCTGTTATATAGGGACTTAATCTAAAGTTGACTTTTTTGTTGATAGATTTTCTATCCGATGAAAATACGCAGAATATAAAAATATGAGTAAAAGCAATGCTACATTTTAAAGTTGTTTCTTAAATATTGCGAACTCTATCGTTAGTTCACAAGTGCCGATTTTTAGAGCACTAAATTTTTTTCTTGGAAATCCCGGTTACTATAAATTATTAATTATTGATGTATAAGTTGAAAATTTAGACCGTATTAAAGTAGTATTAATACAGATGCTCATAGCAGGATCATATATTTTCAATGTTTTTATATATCTCGTTTTTATTTGTTGTTTTTTATTTCATTTCAAATATTTTTTAAATATTATTAATTTTTTTTGTCACATAAAAATGAATGCATTATTTCTTATTTAAATATTTCTTGCCAATTAGTTATTTCCGATTTAAAAAAACAGCACATTTCTTTTACTTACTTATGGCATTATCAGCTGCAAAGAGAAGAACGAAAAACGTAACATTAAAATATTAGTTTTCTTTTTTTAACAAATGTCTTAATTTTAAAACAGTTAAAAGAAAATCTCATAAATTTAGTGTGCTTAAATAACCAATAAAATAATGGTGTTGAGAACAGACAACGTCTTTGGCGTTTGTTGTTTTTACGATTTACCGGTGTGAATGTCCTTCGCGTAAAATATTTATGTAAATGTGTCTATATGTATGTATATAGCCCAATCTGAATCACCTTTAATAGGAAGTGAAGAAAAAATTTGTTGAAATCTATAAATTTTTCGTGACTTTATTACAAACGTCGTTTTGATATATAGAATCTCGCTGTGTGTGTGTGGGCGGTTGTAAGCACTCACTTACATACACACAAATTGTATATTTGTCTGCTGACATGTTAAAAGTCCATAAAAATTGCTTATAAATGTTCTATGGAGGTATTTTCTTGTGGTTTGTTTCTTTATTGCAATGTCTCGCGATTTATGCTATTCTGATAGGAAGGTGAATACAGTGAGAGATAATATTTAAAATAATTCTTATGCATAAAACTAGCATTTAGCGTGTAAATATATTCCTTAAAAATACGAGGTCTATTACATATATTATATGGGAGCTATATCTAAATCTGAACCGATTTTCACGAAACTTAACATATGTAAGTCTAGACTCAATTCAGTGCGCTACACCAAATTTCGTGCAAATCGAAAGATATATAGGGACTTTGGTGCACCATTTACATAAAATCGGGCAAAAATATATATGGGAGCTATATATTTTTATCTAAACCGATTTTCACGAAACTTAGCACACATCATTCTGGACCTAATTCAGTACCCTATCCCAAATGTCGTGCAAATTGAAAAATATATATAGGGACTTATGTGAGCTATACCTAAATCTGACCCGATTTCCTTGAAACTTAACACACATTGTTGTTTTTACGATTTACCGGTGTGAATGTCCTTCGCGTAAAATATTTATGTAAATGTGTCTATATGTATGTATATAGCCCAATCTGAATCACCTTTAATAGGAAGTGAAGAAAAAATTTGTTGAAATCTATAAATTTTTCGTGACTTTATTACAAACGTCGTTTTGATATATAGAATCTCGCTGTGTGTGTGTGGGCGGTTGTAAGCACTCACTTACATACACACAAATTGTATATTTGTCTGCTGACATGTTAAAAGTCCATAAAAATTGCGTATAAATGTTCTATGGAGGTATTTTCTTGTGGTTTGTTTCTTTATTGCAATGTCTCGCGATTTATGCTATTCTGATAGGAAGGTGAATACAGTGAGAGATAATATTTAAAATAATTCTTATGCATAAAACTAGCATTTAGCGTGTAAATATATTCCTTAAAAATACGAGGTCTATTACATATATTCCTGGCCTAGGCTACAGTTAGTTTTGCCAGACCAAAAAAATTATATTTTCAATGAAAAATTTTAAATTTTGTAGCAAAAAAACGTACTCAGTTCGATTTGGCGTACGGAAATGTGTTGTGTTACTTGCGGTGACTTAAAATTGTCAAAATATGGAATTACTGGTGATCGTTATCGTGTGATAATTTTTCACAACAAATTCAAGATCATTATGTGAAGTACCGTGGGATAGAGGTACACTCGAGCATTTCTTCCACCAGATATATTTCGATTTTACATAAATACATGACCTTAAAAAAGGGTTGTCCACCTTGGATAAAAAATATTCAGACCAAGGAAATTCGAAAAAGATCGATCATCAATGAATCATATATGCATATGGCGGTCTAAATCCAACTATTGTAGTTCATGGAAGAAGCACATAGAAATGATCGCCCGTTTCTCCGACAAATTGGACATGTGGCGACTGTTCGCTTGATCAACGTAGGACAATGAATTATGAACTACTGCTGCACAATTTAATTGCCTGAATACTTTGAAGAAAATTTAAAAAGGACATTCGGAGCAGTGTAGTCGGACGGGGCCGACCATACACAACTTCCACGAAAAACTAACATTCTGTGGATCTATATTCTGAGCTTGGGCAATATTTCGTCATAAGCACCTGTAAATATTTAAGTGTAACTCCCACATCTGAGTACATACGATCATATAATTGGTATCAATTTAAAGGTCAACCACTGCCCTTGGATATACCAACAACTTTTCGGGTCTATGTCCTTCAGGGGTAAATCTATACGCAATAGAATACAAATTTTGTAATTTTTCACACAAAAGTCAGGGTTCATTAGAACCGCTAAATATTGACCGATCCTTATCAAAAGAGGATCCCCTTCTCTATGTATGGCCCGATCCCCTTCTCTATGTAAAAATTCGCGATGTTTGGGTCATAATTGTGGCCTCTAGAGCCAAAAACCGAAAAAAATTTAGTATTTGGTCGATTTCATCCCCTAAACATTAAGCGATCTTTACCAAAAACAATAGGGGTCTTCATTGGGCAGAACCCATCCTACATGCAAAATTTCGTGAAGATTGGTCCATAATTGTGGCCTGTATTGTGTTTACAAATTATAATGGACAGACGGACGGACACACATGTCTAGATCGACTCAGCTAGTCGAGATATGAGGATCGGTATACTTAAAGGCGGGTCTATGACCAATATTTCGACTCGTTACAAACTCTTGGGGCTACACAATGCTATAATACCCTGACAACATAGTTGTGTAGGGTATAATAAGGCGAGAACTTTGTACGGATCCCATTTTTAACATGGAACGTGGAATGTGTCGACTTCGGTGACAAAATGCTTCATAAATACCGATTATGGAGCGGGACCTACATATATAGCGCCTATGTTAAATCGTTAGCCAATATTGACGATTTGCTGCATCGATGTTTCCAAGGATCTGGAATGTCAAATTACAGCCTCTTCGAATAGTGAATACCGAAAATTGGGCGGAATCATAATATGAGGGGCATATAAAAAAATTGACTTATATTGAACGTTTAAAGTTGAGGGAAAACACGCCGAAGATAATAAAAATATATAAACTTGCTGGAAATATTGTATAGGTACTATTACAAAACTTATATCCCGAATTTTCTACTGACACTTCGGTAGCAAAATATGACTAAACCTTTAAAACACGGAAAATGCAGTAACTTCGATGGCAAAATACGCCTTCAACCTTTAAAATACCGTAAATGAACCTAGAACTTTATGTGGGGCCTGTAAAAGCTTTCAAAACACTGATAAATTGATGGGATATTTATTTGAGTACTATATCAAAATATGGACCTATATTGAGCATTTTTCTACGAAGAAATAATGTAACCGTAACGAATCCGGAATACCAAATTACAACCACTTCATCTGGAAATGCATCCAGGACAAACAAAATACCAAAAAATGAGCCCATATTGAAAATCTTCTGCAAATATATATTTTTCCTTCAAGAGGAATGCGGATAAAACCTTTAAAATGTCAAATTGACCAGAAATTTTATTTCAAGTCATGGAAACACCAATAAAGAGTCTGGAGAGAATACCAAAGTACAGACACTTTTGTTGAAAAAAATATTGATAACGAATTGTCAGCAAATTCTAATCGGAAATATAAAATTGCCGCTAATTTAGTAGAAAAGTATTCTCAAACCCTCCAAATAACGATGTATGATTATATGGGGGCTATACCAATACGTAGGCTAATATAACCAATTTTCAATAACAAATTACCTTAGTATCTATTTCAAATATTGCGAACTCTATTGTGATTTAAACAGACAGACTTGACTAAATTGATAAAGAATTTTATGCCGACTAAGAATATATACGGGATATACGAAGCAAAGCATTTTTTTTGCCCTTTAAGAATTCGGAATGCAAATTAAACCCACTTCGGTTTGAGAATGTGCCTACGATCCTGAATATATCCAAAATTCGTAGAGAAGGAAATTCCATGAAGCATGAATGCCAGAATACTGTTCTTCTGATACAGATCGAGGCTTTGCAAATGGAATGACAAATTTAATATATACTACACAAGAATAACTCGGATTCACCTTTAACAATTATATTTAAAAATTAATGCTTATCTTTTCAACATTTTTTATCTAAAATTCATATTTATACTTCTGATATTGTTTTCAAAAATATATTTTATTAAAATCCCGCTATCTATGATATTCCTTTTGAAAATATTCTGAAAAAATACCCTCTTATTTAGTTGCGATATTCCATACCTTTCCTGGTATTTTTCTGAATAACTATCCCAGAATCGGTTTCGCTATGTCTCTAAGTGAAATGCATAAATAAGAAAGCAGTGAATATTTTTTTCCTATCTATCCTCCCATTCGACTCAATGAATTTGAAAATATTTTCTCAATGCAACCACAAAAAATAAAAAGGCAGCGGCGAACACACCTTTACAGAATTCGATTACAAAGAAAATGTTTAGATACCAAACCTCCACCACCCCTCTACACAATATTCCACAAGGCACGACACTATGAAGATACTTCACAAATTCTACCTTTTGAAAAAAGTGAAAAAACAACGAACTTCAAAAACGGAAGCCATGGCAAACGGCTCATGTTATTTAAGTTTCCTGTCATTTCAAGCGCCAGCATCCTTAACGGATATAAAAGGCATAACTCGCAAAACCGGAACGTCAGGGCCACGGTGGTGTCTATATGTATGTATGTGTGAGTTGGTGCGATACTTGCATTACCCATTGCCTGGAAAGTGAAGTGTGTCTCTGGCTGTGTGCTTGTGCAAAACACCCATAAATTCTTGAAATTGTGTTAGAGATATGCAAAATATATATTTTCCTCTTCGTCTTCTTCATCGTCGCTCCTGTTTCAAAATCTTGGGAAAGAGACAAAAAAGCAAAAAAACTTCAACCTTTGTATTGTTCTCAGTGCTCAAAATGTTTGCCATAATAAATATGAATCAATATATATTTTTAACCAGTGAGCGGAGCAGTATAGTCGGACGGGGCCGACCATACGATACCCTACACAACTACCACGAACTCTTAACTTTCTGAGGATGTTTATTCCGAGTCTGAGTAATATTTCGAGATATTTGCCCCCTCTTGTCCGATTAGAGGCCAAAAACACCTCTTCCTTACTTTTTTTCGAATATTCAGTCTAGTCCTTATAATTACTTGTCCAGATTACCTTCACGGTGGGTTGTGTTGTGATTTTCGGATTATACTCTACTCGAAAACATACAAAAATTATGTTTTCGGTCCATTTCATCCCAAAATTTTAATCTGATCATCACTGAAAATTGTAGGCGTTGTTCTTGACCATAACTGGAACTTCATGAAATATTCCAAAGTCATCAGCGCGATATTTCACCCTCTAATGTGGTAATGGGTTACTAAATAATATCTGAATACGTAAGCACCTGTAAATATTTGACTGTAACTCCCACATCTGAGTAGATACATCACTATATTTGGTATCAATTTAAAGGCCAACCACTCCTCTTGAATATGCTATCAACTCCTGGGGTCTACATCCTCCAGGAGTAAATATATATGCCATAGAATACAAATTTTGTCATTTTTCACACAAAAGTCAGGGTCCATTTGACCCGCTAAATATTGACCGATCTTTATCAAAACATGCATGCTTATTCTCTGGCCCGATCCCCTTCTTCATGCAAAAATTCGCGGTGTTTGGGCCATAATTGCGGCCTCTGGAGCGACCAGAAAAACCGACAAAAATGTAGTATTTGGTCCATTTCATCCACTAAATATTAACCGATCTTTATGAAAAACAATAGGGGTCTTCATTGGCCAGAACCCTTCCTACATGCAAAATTTCGTGAAGATTGGTCCATAACTGCGGCCTGTATCGTGTTTACAAATTATAATGGACAGACGGACGGACGGACGGACGGACGGACGGACACACATGTCTAGATCGACTCAGCTAGTCGAGATATGACGATCGGTATACTTAAAGGTGGGTCTAGGACCAATATTTCGCGGCGTTACAAACATTTGGGGCTGCACAAAGCTATAATACCCTGACAACATAGTTGTGTAGGGTATAAAAATATATATTTTGTAGATAAAATATAAAGTTCAACTTTAAACAAATTACTGTGAAAAAAACTCCTGCTTTTCTTCATTCCACATTTTATTTTGGGGTTTGCTCTCCCTCCCTCTTTTCTGCCGATAAAACTTAAGTCTTTGAAAGTGCAATTATTAACCCTGAGAGTTTTTGAGGATGTCCCCAACGAACACAGCCGCAACAACTACATAAAGACAAAAAACTTCTTTGAAAGTTTTCTTAAGTTTTTGTAAAAATTGTTGACCAAAAGTTAATACCATCAACATATGTATTGGTCAAGTGGAGACTTCCGTTAGAAGTTTTTGGTTAGCTCTTCTTTTTCAGCGCCAGAAGAAACATAGACAACAACAAACAAACAATTTGGCAAAAAGTGATAGCCAACCAGAAGAAAAAATATCAACAGCCGGAAATATGAACTCTATGAAGAGGGCAAACATTTTTGTTAAGGCCAATAGAAAAACGTGTTGTATATTTATGTGTGTGTATGTAATTCGGCAGACATTTATTATGAGCAGTCATCACTTGTCTCGCACTAGATTTTATGAAGTTTTATGGAGTGTTTCATTTATGGTCTAGCAGTTTCTTAGCGTAAAATTTATTATGTTGCCAACAACAACAACAAATTATGTAGCCACTCATGTGTGTTATCTCAAGGCTATATGTAGTTAGATTTTTTTTGTAAGAGGTGCAATAGGAATAGGTTGTTTACAGAAAATTAAATATGTGACATTTTTAAATATATTGACGAATTTCTGAAAATAATGAATTTATTCACCATAAACCCATTATACCGAATTACGAGGACAGTTCGGAAAGTTTTTCGCCAGCACAGAAAGCGCGGTATAAACAAAAAAAGTTTTGGAAACTTCCATCTCTGTTATGAACTCATGTTAAATTGTGTTTTGATCTGGCAACTCCTTCATATTAAAACAGGTGTTCCAAAAAGACGTATCTGATATTTTTTACAATGAAAGCAAGCATTTCTAATTTTTTCATTGTAAAAAATTACGGATGCGTCTTTTACGAACGCCTGCTTCTATATGAAGGAGTTGCCAGATCGAAACAGAATTTAACATGTGTTCATAACAGAGATGGAAGTTTCCAAAACACTTAACTTTATTCTGGTGCTTTCTGTGCTAGGCTAAGAACTTTTCGAATTGGGGCCTACCCTAAAAAGTGGACCGATATATTCCATTTTCAATAACAAACAAAACATCCTAGGATTAGTAGCGATGCATACGCAAAATTTCAAATCTCTACCGTATATATTGCGAGCTCTATTTTAAAATTGATTGATTTTTGATTTTAAAATTGGTTAAAGCTATATGAATTTTTTTCTGATTAAGATAAACTTTAAGGCCTCAGGTGAATATTTCGGGGTGTTTCAAACGGAATGCAGGGTTTATATATATTACACTGTGCAGTACTAAAATCTTGAATCAATCGAGACCGCCAAATCTGAGAGATTATGTGGATAACATGGTAGCAATGCATAAAAAGGCCAGACATCCTTCCCTTCATCAGAGTTACTTACTTACTTAGCTGACTTTTGACAGAACTTTCGTTTCATTAGCCGAGCTTAAAACAGATTTCCATGCACGTCGGTCTTTGAGAGACCATATTCGGTAATGTTGCCTTCCACTTGATCCTTCCATCTTATTAATGGCCTTCCCTGTCTCCGTGAACCACCAGCTGTTTCGCTGTTATATGCCTTTTGAGCTAGGGCATCTTCATCCATTCTCACAACATGACATAGCCAACGTAGTCGCTGCAGCTCGATGCGTCTGACAATGTCCGAGAATAAATGGTACAACTGATGGTTCATTCGACGGCGATATTCACCCTCAACGCCGATCGGCCCAAAGATCTTTCGGAGAATTTTTCTCTCAAACACCCCAAGAGCTGCCTAATCTGCTTGCACAAGTAGCCATGCTTCACGGGTAGTATCAGCGTCTTGTAGTGTGTGAGTTTGTTCTGGCTAGAGGTGGTCTTGTATTTGAATTGCTTACTCAACCCATAGTAGTTGGTCAATACTATTCTTCTTCGAATTTCAAAGCTGATGTTATTAGTTTTGTTTTTGGCTTTACCGAGGTATATAAAATCGTTTCATACCTCGAAGCTGTAATTTTCAAGTTCCACACTTGGTCCGAGTCTACTAGAAGTCTTGCGCGTTGATACCATCAGCTTAGTCTTCTAGCCGTTTACTGCCAGACCCACTTAGACTGACTCCTTCTCAATTTGTCCAAAAGTGGCTGTTACCGCTCGCAATGTTCGACCAATTATATCGATGTCATCGATATAATTGGTCTATATATAATTGGTATATCGATATTGTTTGGCGTACAGAGTTCTAATTCTGTTAATCTTTGCCTCTCGAATGACATCCAGCAGGATGTTAAAAAGTTCACACGACAAACTGTCACCTTTCTGAATACTCGGCATTAAAGGGCTCCGAGAGGTTATTTCCGACTTTATCTGCTGATCTTGTGCCAGTTATGGTTATCCGGCATAGACGTTTAAATTTTGCAAGAGTGGCGAACGCAAACATCGCTTTAAACACCTCTGAACGGATAGGGCTGTCGAATGCGGCTTTATAGTTGACGAATAGGTGGAACGTGTCGAAAATTGTACTAATCAGCTGGTGCATGCTCCTGACTAGCATCTGTCCACCAGTCTTGTATAGTTCGGCAGATAACTCATCGGCACCTGCTGCTTTATTATTCTTCAGCCGATTGACTCTATTCTGGCCTCATCTTGACTAGGTTGTATACACTCTATACTGTCATCTATTATTGGTTCTGGGGTACCTTCTTCACCGCCACCAGAAGCTTTTCAAAATGCTCCTTCCAGATCCTCAACACGCCGTCTGTATCTGTCACCAGGTTTCCTTCTTCGAAAGCCTTAGGTTTTGTGTTTTATTTGTTGGTAAGATTTCTGGACTTCGTTCTGACTCCTGTACATCTCGATTTGCCCCCGCTCACTCTAGAGGATTAGGTCCCTGGAAGAGCAGACAAATGGGAAACCCGCGAAAAAGTGGAATGCTGAGCCATCCAAATTTGATGCTACTACCAAGAACGGGTTACATTTTTACCTCTTGTTGTAAAATTTTCAATAATAGAGGTATTGAGATCAAATCGATGAACAAAATATTAGTAAGCTGAGCACGGCTAGAATTTTAACCTAGGTTCCCCGAGCAACACAAATGTTGACAGACTACTTAGCGTTCTGAACCTCTAAGACCCTTCAGATCTGTATAGACTAATTAAAAAAAACGCATTATAGTCCCATTTTTGAACAATAGTAATATCTGGATGGATTTGGAATATACCACCGCTTTTGATCTACGTATACTTTTTGGTTAGGATTAAAGGGTACTACCGTAGGATTAAGGGATACTACCACGGAAATACATCGTCTGAGAGCTGTGAAGCTGCCTCTATTACCAATACGTCAAATGGAATCCCATAAGAATCCTTCACAAAGACCTGGAATACCAAACATACTACAACAATTGGTAAGGAGTGGCCATCCTATGCGAAGATTGCCAGAAGGCGCTATGTAGACGAGCTTAGATATTTAATGATCGACAAGAATCGTGCCGATACGGTAAACTAAAAAAAATAGTAACTATGGATGAGATGAATAGTAAGATCAAGGGTCATGGATCGAGTCATTAAAGCGCATAGAAGCACTGAAAAAACTATTTGCCAGCATTGTATACTAAAAAATAAAAATCAAGCTGGCGAGAAAAGAGCTACAAAAGACAGCGATATTTGTCAGAGATTGGGTAGCAAATTTACCACAACATGCGTGCTCGAAGTCTTAGATCTGCGGAACAGGACACTGTTGGTGGGAAGAAATGAGAATTTTTGCACAGGGAAAAGAACGAAGAAGAAGTCTTGCCAATACTGAGGCTATGGCCCACTTGGTGAAAGGTATCGAATCGTAGATCAATGTCTCCGAATTGAACCCCTTGAAAGTTGTTGATGTGAATCCACTGACTTGGATAGTTATCTACCAATTTCGTCATAGCTGTCACAGACGCATTCCAACCGAAGTGGCTGTTATTTTACATTCCATTTTGTATGAGAGGTACCAGAAGTAGTGGACTGATTTCACCATCTTCGAACTTGATCTAATTTTAAAAGAATTTTCAAGATGGACGGAGATTTTATGAAATACCTTTTGAGCGTTATCGTAGGTACCAGCTAACCAAACAGAGGGACGAATTTTTGCAAATCCCCTCATAATTATCTGAAATATATTTAGTCTAACGAAATTTGGATTCTAAAATTTATTTTTCGATGAGGCAAATTTTTGTAGTACTAAAATTTTGATCAAATCGGCTTCGAAGTTTAATCCGACGGACGGATATTTAAAAATAAACATTAAACTGTTCAAATCAACATTATTTCGTTTGTTTCATATTAAAGTTAATTTTCACATTTCCACATTCATGCGTCCCCCTATATTTTCTCAAAATAATATCCAAATCATGCTGATGAAAATCCATATCTAACAATTGTTGTCTGGTCATTGGGATTAAGAACAAATCATAGTGGTCTGTGGCGACTGCAAAATAAAACCAAAAAATAAATCATGATTTTTCATGCAGAAAAAAGTAATTGTCACTGTGTGCGCTAGCTCCCATAATGATAAGCAATAATCAGTCGACAAGGAACAACAAATCTCAATTAGTTTGCCAAAGAAAATAACTTCATCATCAAGTTTAGTTTTTCAATTAAATGTTGTCTGGCATTGCAAATTCAACAGCAAGCCAAATTCAAGGTACGGTGAAACCCATACCCACACATTCTTTCCATTTATTTTTAAATTTCTCAGTTTTTTCTCTTTTGCAAAATATTTGTTTCCTTTGCCTCTTATTTTCTTCCATTGTAAATTTTCTTATACAATTTTATTTTTTTAATTTGAAAAATATCACGAAACTCCCCCGAGTTGAATGTAATTTTTCGACATTGTTTTTGAGTGACAGGTAGGTGTGGACACTTCTATCATTCATTCGTTTGGACATTGGGCAAACACCCACCTAACCACCTCTTGGTGTTGTACAACAACAAAACAGAGTGAAAGAGGCAACTTCCACCACCCTTCTTCATTCACTCACTCCTTGCTGACACGTCAGTGAGTGACCGAACGACCAATTCGTTTATTCCCGTTTGGCATTTTCCTGTTGTTGTTTTTATTTTTTTGTCAGGGTTCAAATGCATACAATTTGTCGATTGTAGGTTATGCCCCCTAAAGCATGAAAGGTAAAAGTTACAAGTCCGTTGTTTTTTTTCGTTGACGACGATGAGGACAAGCCCAACAACAGAAAAAAAAAAATACAAAAACAACAATTTATTTCTTATGCGCAGGTTTCACCACATTGGCTGTTGTCCATTGACCATACACAACAACCCAGTATAAAATCCTTTGTCAAACAAATGCCTTGGGTGAGAAAGGTTGGTCCGAACGAACAACATGAAAAAAGAAAAACTGAAAAGAAGGGGGTCCAGTCCAGAATGAAAACCGAAACAAATGTGAGATGTGAAGAGCTTTCAAAGGCCACAGCTAGTGGAGAGTTTAATTGGCGCCTTATTTTCTTTAGATCGAACTGGTTGTTGTTACGAAATTCGGTGCAACACTTCACATTTTGAGTCAAGGCTTTCGGATTCGTGAGATTTTTTCTTTCAAAATGCATGACCGTGGCAAAGATTTTTCTCACCCTCCAAGATCAAGGAATGTCACACTATAGCAAATTCATTGGGAAATTGCGGCTAATATCTTAAAAAATATTGAAAATAGGACGGAACCTTTATTTTCGGAAATTGTTTGCAAAGGGAGGTACAAAAATTCGCAGACCCAAGGGTACTATTGTATTTTCTCGATCCTTTTTTCTATAGAAAAAATTCTCAGACCTTTTTTAAATAGAAAAAATTCACAGAACCTTGGGTCACATTTTGTCATTAGAGAAAAAAATTCTCAGATCACTGGGTTCTATTTTTTCTATAGAAAAAAAGTTCACAGGCCACTGGTTCAAATTGTTTATATAGAAAAATTGCTAAGATACCTGGCTTCTATTTTTTCTATAGAAAAAAATTTCAGACCCTTGGGTAATTTTTTAGAAACAAAATGCTCAGACTCTATTGCTATTTATTCAATAGAAAAAATTCTCAGACCTATTCCTATTTTTCCTTTTTTCCATAGAAACATCTTTCTGTCGAATGGGTTCTATTTTTCCATATAAAAATTCTCAGATCATTTGGGCCCAATTTATTTCTATAGAAACAAATTCTCAGGCACTTAGTTCCTATTTTATTCTATAGAAAAAAATCAAAACCTTGGGTCCTATTTCTTTTTTAGAAAACAAAAACTCAAATCCTTGGTCCTATTCATCTATAAAAAATTCACAGACCTTAGGGTCTTTGTTTATTTTCTATAGAAAAAGAAAACAAAGACCCAATGGCCTGTCTTTCTTTTTCTGTAAAATATGGGCCCGTTTATTCTATAGAAAAAATTCTCAGCCCAATGATCTGACATCCAACTTTTTTCTATAGAAAATATCTCAGACCCTAGGGGTCCTATTTTTTCTATAGAGAAAAATTCTCAGACCCTTGAGGTCCTATTTTTTCTATAGAAACAAATTCTCAGACCCTTGGGGTCCTATTTTTTTCTTCTCAAACCCTTAGGGTCCTGTTTTTTCTATAGAAAAAAATTCTCAGACCCTTGAGGTCCTATTTTTCTATAGAGAAAAATTCTCAGACCCTTGAGGTCCTATTTTTTCTATAGAAACAAATTCTCAGACCCTTGGGGTCCTATTTTTTTCTAAAGAAAAAAATTCTCAGACCCTTGGGGTCCTAGTTTTTTCTATAGAAAAAATTCTCAGATCCTTGGGATCCTATCTCATCTCATTTTTTTCTATAGAAAGAAATTCTCAGACCTCTATTTATTCATTATTTTTATATGAATATATTTTTTCTCAAAAAAAAAAAAATAATCAGACCTATTTTTTATAGAATAAAATGCTCAGACCCTTAGGACCATTTATTTGCATAGAATAAATCTCAGAAGCATGGGTCGAATTTTTTCTAAAGAAAAAATCTCAGAACCTTGGGTTCCATTTTACTATAGATACAAATTCTCCAAACTTTGGGTCATATTTTTTTCTATAGAAAACATTGGATCTTATTTTTTCTAAAGAAACTAATTCACAGACCTTTGGTCTTATTTTTTTAAAAGAAAATAATTCACAGCCATTTGGTCTTGGTGTTTTTTTTCTATAGAAAAAATAATTTTTTATAGAAACAAATTCTCAGAGCCTTGGGCCTTTTTTCTGTAGAAAAAATTCTCAGAACCTTGGGTCTTATTTTTTTCTATAATAAATTACAGACCATTAAGTCTTATTTTTCTAAAGAAAATAATTCACAGACCTTTGGGTCTTACTTTTTTCCTATAGAAAAAGTTGGGACCCATTTTTGCCTAAACAAAATATAGGCCCTTGGCCTTAATTTGAAAAAAAAAACATTCACAGACTCCTGGGACATCATTTTTCCTATAGTTTTTTTTTA